>NC_087201.1:52647324-52822324 GCF_015104395.2 Macrobrachium nipponense | reverse complement strand
TTAATGACTTATACAACCCACGGCTACAAAACCTGGTGTGTAACATCTTTGTGACCAGATTCGAATATTATTGGTAATACAGGTAATTCTAGACCAGTCAATCTAGGGCAAAAATAGATACAGCTTAGCACAAGTTGGTAGAGTAGCCATTTACGGTTTTGTGATCCCTGGCCACATCCAAATAGCATATCAAACATCTACCATTATTTAAATAGTCAATCCAGGCGATATAAGACGGAGGACAGAATGAGAGAGGAGAGAGAGAGAGAGAGAGAGAGAGGAGAGAGAGAGAGAGAGAGAGAGAGGTGCTTATAGGATAATTAAAAAGGATATTTTCGTCAGAATAATATTAATATGAATAGTCAGTTCCAACAATATTTAAGGCATTTTT
Organism: Macrobrachium nipponense; assembly: GCF_015104395.2. Classification (NCBI taxonomy): domain Eukaryota; kingdom Metazoa; phylum Arthropoda; class Malacostraca; order Decapoda; family Palaemonidae; genus Macrobrachium; species Macrobrachium nipponense. The sequence goes on along the minus strand of NC_087201.1, from coordinate 52,821,933 downwards.
CATTTAGAAAATGTGATAACGATTACAAACAATACGATGTGATAAGATTTCATAATAATTATTTTCCAAAAAATATATGATAACATGTTTCTTAAAGAAGAAAGTCTCAAGTATATCCGTCAGATTAATAACTAAACAGGAATGAATGCTCTCTCTCTCTCTGGTCTGTCCATATATATTTCATTCGATATTGTATTTCTTTGCGTGATTACCGTAATTTCCCTCCTCCTCTCTTTCGAACCATTCTAACTATGTACTGGTTGTCTGAACGTGGGCCACTTTCTGGGCAAGAAGGGCATGATCTCACCGAGCCAGGCCTGGCGGGGCGACACCGCTTCTGTAACTGGCTATACGTTCTATAATACTCTGAAAGATGGCGTATCTAATATGAAATTATTTTCCACGCAAATAACTTTTCAGTGGTAGGTTTGTGAACTGCAATAAAAGCTCATATATCCATGGAAATTTTTTTGATATCTTTTATTAGAAAAATATTACATTTCATTTACATAAGTAGGATGTTTCAAAATATTACAAAAATATACACCTGCAATATTTACAAATTACCAAGGATTTTTTTTTAACTAGCCTTTTAATCATTTTTTAAACACTAATAATTGTACTATTACTTATAAAATTAATACTAGCTACTCAAAAACAGTAACCAATGTACTCTTTTGTGAAAATCTTTTCTATTCTTTCTTTGTAATTGTTTTTAATAGCCAACTATCATAACAAAATTTGCTCTTAACAAAGACACCTGTTTCTTCTTTTGTGTAATGTTTCTCTTTACTGACCCAAACAGCATATAAATACCCTACAATTATACAGTGGCACTATTATGATCCTTTTTCGTCCTATAATTGAAACTGAGCATTAATGTTCTCAGAAAATTATCTATATTTATTCCATGGAAATTAAATCAAACCACTAGTGATACCTTGATCTTTTAGGCAACGGTTGCTTCCTATAGAAGCATTTATTTGATTCTTGTATACTTGAAAATTTAACAAAGCATTCATCAGGGGTGAAGTTTTGTCATCCAATTACATGTATCATTCGTTGTATTATCCAGTTGTTTGGGAGTGTTACCGACAAATGGAACATCAATCCATCAACGTAGCAACATCAACACGATAGTCTGTTGTAGGAGTATTTTTATCATCATCATCATCATTTTTTTCCAGATCAAGATCATCAAATTCATAATCAGATTCTGAATCAGAAGCAGTTTTCCTCGATATCTTCCACTGAAATATATATAGTCTACACGATGTTTTTTTGAAAATAAGCTAGCTTTATGCCAGCACGGGATCTTGCTCATATAGCAGCCTGTAAGAGTTATTCTGATGATATGGAAGTATTAGGTGGTCGGGATTACGAGTTCTGTTCATGATGCAACGACAAGTCTCTACGGTTGTTTGACATATTTACGGATTTGGTGATGCAAAAATTGGAAAAAATATAGAATTATTCCAGAGGAAAATTATGAAATTCCTAAAAACAGATAGAAAGAAAGAAAAATGTGAGAGGAGGTGAATATAAGCTGAAGAGTGGGTTTTGTCGGTACAGACTCCGAAGTGGATCTATAACTTTTGCCTTGCCTCGGCCTAACAGCAGGTTTTTGTGCGCTTTAGTGCAGTGGAACCTCGGCGGAATCCGTCAGAGTTGACCCAGATCTGGAAACAATCGGCTTCTGATTGCTGTCTCTGGATTGGCTAGCACTGTAACAGAAAACATGAAGAAGCAGAAAAACGATGATGATGATTACAATGGAAAACTTCACCTATTGCAGGGAGAAGTTCCTCTCGAAAGGGAAGAGAGGAAGAATCTGACGCTGCTGAATGTCGACCTAACCAAAAGACTTCATGACATGGAAAATGTTCTTCAAGAATACAGGAGGAAAAAAGAAAGGGGGGAGATGCAGATAAAGGAACGGCAAAAAGATGGAAAGACAAGTCTTGGAGGACAAGATCCTTTTGCTTTAGAACGAAAAGCTACCGATGTAGAAAGATATGGCGGATAAGGAAAATGCTCGATATATGCTGGAAGATGAGACAACAAGGATGACAGCAGAAGAGAAGCCGAACGCGGCTGCTGTTCACGAGCTAAATGATACTCTGAACAACAAAGTAAGGAGTGTCATTGACTGCTCAGTTGGCAAAGAGCTCAATTGTTAACTTCTTCAAGAAGAGGAAGTAGCACCTCAGTTGGAGACGGAACTGCATGGTATGGGAAAAGAAAGGAAGCAGATGACTAAACGAATCCGAGGACTGGAAAGCGAACGTTAACCACTGTGTGGCAGGGATGTGGCTTCCCATAAGTTTCCATTATTTATATGTCATGTCGGGTCGAGCACGCAAGCATCTGTGGCAAGCGACTGTGGCGAGCTGTCGCTGATCCCCGCCGCAGTTTATAAACAATGGAAACCTATGGGAAGCCACATTCCCGCCACACACCGACACCGTTCTGTGGCTCTTGTACTCCTGGCCTAAGACTGAGAAGGAAAGACTCCAGTTCAGCGTTCGAGAGCTGCAGGAGCCAAGTTGGAAAGCTGTCGTGAAAAAATGGCTCCCTCCAGTGTCAGCTACAAGAGAAAGAAATGAAGTTCAATCGGCAGGTTGATTTACCGCATAGCAAGGGAAAGACTGCTGGCTGGAAGAGATGGCGAAGAAGAAACTTCTTTTATAGAGTGACTTGCAAAATCTGCAGGCGTAAAAAGAACCTCTATGTCATCCTGTTGGACGAAAATGAGAGGCTGGTGGGTGAGTGGCTCAAGCACGAGGACCAATTCATATACAACAAGGGGATGGCTTCCTACAAGGACAAAGCCAAGATATGGAAGGCCTTTGATGACACGGGCAAGTCGCTTAGGCCACCAGTGACTGGCAACGAGCTCCGGACTTGGTTCACGTCCCTCAGGAGCCGCTTCGGACGCCTCACCGACGAGAAGAGTGGCCAAGGGGCGAGCAGACGACTGACGGACCGGGATAAGTGGATATTGAACATATTCCACTTCCTCAAGCCCCACATCGTCCGTCAGAAGAAGCCCAAGATGTTGGGACTATCAATGGTATGTATATTATAATGTCTGACTTAATTTTTTTTATCTGTTGAAAATATACAATATTTTACAGTACATGCAGAATTCTATCAAAGTGAATTTACAACCTTGATTTTCAGAAGTGCAATGTTTTTACATTCTCTCATACATGTTCCATCACTTTACTGTCTGCTCTGTTTACAGGCCGGCCCTTTTGTAACCTACGGCCCCACAGCGGTGGGCGTGGTACCGACGTGAAGTTGACGTACATAGAACGTTACACTATCGGTGTAAGTAATTCAGTGCGCCGTGCTTTGCAACGCAAAATCTTGGGGATGTGTAGGACTTTGTCGGGCCAGTTCCAGGTAGGCGTCCGACCATGCTTGTGTTGCGCGTACATTTGCGGCACAATTTACGGTGCTGGCTTTACGTCCGTCAGCCCGTGTCCCATTTACCAGCTGTTCGAGGTCATTTCACCGCGATGATGCCCACGATCCACATACGTGGACATACGCCGTCGTGATACGTGAATGTGTGACCCCAGCATAACAGACAAGTCGCAAGCCAGCTACCTGGTCGTGACAGATTACCGCTGAGATCGTTCAGACACGAGACTCCGCCCACTTTTGCATTCAGACAAGCCTATAAACAATGTTTTTGCGAACGATACGTCGTTCAGATAATCGTTCAGTGTATGAGGCCCTTTACAGTTCTTACGAGCTGGCACGAGGCAGTAGGAGGAGCCGGTTTCAATCGGACGGAAAGGAAATTAGAGTGAATCTCTGATAATGTGCAGAAAGACTCACTTTCGTTTGCCGGAGGAACAGTGATGTAAATATTCATATTTGCTAATGTTTTACATTGTAAACTCAAGGAAAAGGATGTAATAAAAAGTAAAATTAACTCCCCTCAGTTCTTTCACCGGTCAAAAAGCTGAGTTCAGCTAAGTCAAGGAATGCAATATTGACCTGGCAATAATAACCTTAGACAAATAACAGTGAAACCTTTGTATGTATATATGTGTGTGTGTATGTACTATATATATATATATATATATATATATATATATATATATATATATATATATTGGGCGTGATGAACAAAGCGTCAAGCAAATGTTTCTCTTGGATTTCAAGTCGATTACTTAACTTTCAAGAAACAGAAAGCAACTGCTTTGCTGGTAGCAAATGCGTAGACCCTGATACTCAAGTTCAAGCAAATGTTTTGAAATGATCAGCAATTGCTTCATTTTCCCATGAATAAAAAACTAGCATTTGCTTGTGCTTCGAAGCAATTGCTTAAAAGAGTTTAAGGCAGCTTACGAGGTGCTTGAAACTCCTGTGAACTGCAAATGATGGTAGATATTCTTCAAATTCGTAAAGTAAAACCCATCAAAATTACTATATGTATGCACACATAATATATATATATATATATATGTAATGTGTGTGTGTGTGTATGTGTATATATAGATATAATATATATATATATATATATATATATATATATATATAATGTGGGTGTGTGTGTGTGTGTGCATACATATAGTAATTTTGATGAGTTTTACTTTACGAATTTGGAGAATATCTACCATCATTTGCAGTTCACAGGAGTTTCAAGCACCTCGTAAGCTGCCTTAAACTCTTTTAAGCAATTGCTTCGAAGCACAAGCAAATGCTAGGTTTTATTCATGGGAAAATGAAGCAATTGCTGATCATTTCAAAACATTTGCTTGAACTTGAGTATCAGGTCTACGCATTTGCTACCAGCAAAAGCAGTTGCTTTCTGTTTTCTTGAAAGTTAAGTAATCGATTTGAAATCCAAGCAAAACATTTGCTTGACGCTTTATTCATCAGCCCGATATCGCTCTGGTATGCACGAGATCAAGTTAGGGGCGGGTGAGACCCTTAAGGCAAGTTGGGTCAAGGAAACTCCAGGTTAGGATGCAAGCCTGTTGAAATATGTCCTACCGTGCGGTAATAGGCTTAATGTGCGCAACTCGTCTGCACTTTTACCTTACTCTGATCATATTAAAGTTCAAATTATAAGTAAAACAATCTGTAAAGACAGACTGTACACTTTTTTCCTCATTATTTTGTGTGTACGAACTTTTGGTAATGACTGTACCAAGCTTCCTTGACACAGACCCTATAATATATTTTGACAAATATTAGTGGCATGGCTTTAGGCCGAAGTAACTCCCATACCAATTAGCAAATTTAATAAATGTCTTTTAATTCCTTTCATTTTGTAAAGTAATTTGCAATAAGCCTTTAAAACAAGATATTGTTAAGATGGTGCCATACATATAGCCGTCAGTGCATCATTAACGGAATAAGAGCAAGGATAAAGCGTAGAGCTGACTCGATTGCGCAGTGGTCATGCATACGTATTTTCCATTCAAGTTATTAATGCAGACTGGAGGGAGGACAGTACAATGCAGCACATGAGAAAGAATGGTAGGACCGTTAATGATTGCTGGGGAAATGTAACCTAGTAAAAAGAAGTGTTTTTAATAGGCTGGCAAAAGTTCTAAATTCATGATAATTGTTCATTTGTTGATGGAAATTTAACATTAACAAATAGAACTGAACGGCTTATACTCGATCCATTTTACTGTGAGAGTTGAGATCTCGGCCTATATCTTGCCCTGCCGGCTGCCACAACTTTTGAGTTCGCTATAGGCCTAGCTTAAAATACGCAACTTGAAACGTAAGGATAGTTTTAGGCTTTTGTATTGATATTTGAGTTTCTCAGGCTATGAAATGCCCTAAAAAGCAATTTTTATTATTTAGTGCTATTCAGAGAAAAATTTTATCTCTTTTTACCCAAGGGCGAAACAAAACTTCATTTGTCAAATAAATGTAAAGCTCTGAAAAGAAGCCTGAGAGATCGAAACAATTTCGAAGCGCTTCAGGTGAGCCCCATTGCCCAGATACTGTGGAGAGTCAGCGAAGAGCTGCTTTTGCATCTCCAGGATGAAGAAGGCGCAATCCAATCTCCAGCTTACTAAAATCTACGGTCCATTAGTATGTTGTTTCACCAACGAAAATGAAAATAAATATGCTATATATTAGTATTGTTGTGTACTATTAAACATGCACATTATTTATTTTTTTACATTTTCATACTAATAAATAAATAATAAATATCCTATCCTAAAATTCCTGTATCTTTAACTCGATGGAAACACCTTTTTAAGACCTTTTTAGGCTTTTCCACAGGGCTTTCCTAACTCCCGAATAAGAACAATAACAACAACAGCAAGAATAACAACAACAACAAAGTAGTTTGTGGGTTTACTGATCGAGTAAACGAAAAGGGTTAATGGCTCCGTAATGACAGAAGCAGCTTATACTTGACCCTGTCGTTGTAGATTAAGTCAGCATTGCGCCGGCACGGGCTCTTGCTCTTAAGCCCCTTCAACACGAGGGCAAATGCACGGTGGGCAGACACTATCACCAATTCTGCAAGTGGATGACGATCACGAGTGTGGTCCAAATCATAGATTCGCCTACCTGTGACTACTGCCTGCCTTTGAACGCAGCGATGCCGTTTTTTCTTCACACCATTGGCTTTTAGCAGTGTTACCATAAGCAGTTCTTCTGATTTTTTACTTTATTTATAATTTAATGGTTAGACTGCGTATTTTCCGATGCAGAATTATTTTCCGTGACGTAAAAAAACTACACGTCACTAGCTTAACATAATTTTTGACGAAGAAAAATTAAGGACTTCAATAAAATTCATTTCTATAAATAAGCAGGATGTGTTTTATAACTTTATTTTCATAACAAAACAAAAAAGGCAAAGTGAAGTATTTTATTCCTCGTGGCCTGTGGTCGGAAAAGCCAGAAAGTCACACTAGTTGAAATTCCTCAAAACGGCAACCCTGCTTGGAATTGTTTCATCTGGTAACACTGTTTAAAAGCGAGAGAATTATGGCAAATCAGAGTGCCCGTCGTGTCTTTGCCCCTCGTGCGGAAGGGGCTTTAGGCAAATGCCACATTTCTCTTTGTTACGACCGAATAATGACTTAGGACGATAACCATTAGCTATTAGAATATTGATTATACTTGGGCATACGTTGAATTAACGCGGAATCACCCGGTACGTGAGTTTTCTTTTGTTTCCCGTTGGTTATTCCGACGCATAAGAGTTCTTTATTGACTTCACTCAAGAGGAAGCTCTCTGGAGTGTTCAGCACAATATTCTAGGACTTTTATGTTCTGAATCTTCGCCAGGAACGTGATTGTTTCTCTAGGAGGAAAGATAGTTCAGTAAGCAACGTTGCTTTTGCGTGCTCTGTACCTTTCGCTGCCCCCTAATACCTCTGTTTAGCAGGTCTCTCCGCATAGGCGACATTGTGCTTTTCGTTTTCCTGCAAAATTGGACAGTATTTGGGGTTATCCTCGATCCTAAGCGTCGTTTTCCACCGTCCACATAAGAATACACAGACAGAAAACTAGTTATTGTTTGTGAAGCATTCGTATCTACCGATATGATGCATTGTCATGTTACATGCATCAAGTCTTAGGTTTTATCAAAGCTTTTGTATTATCAAATAATTTATTTTATGAAATCATTTGTTTTTATCAGATCTTTTGTTTTATCATTATTGCAGGAGCTGATATCCAGAAGGTAAAAGATATTCTCCTCCTGTCTAGATGTCAGCTGCCTGCAATGGTAAATATTTCGAACGTTGCTTAGCTGTCTGCAAGTGAGGACCGGCGTATTTTTGTTAACAATGCTTTTTAACTCATAAACTTTTTCAAAACATTGTACATTGTTGGTGATTTTGATGCTTTAGGTAGCTTGATAAGGAGAATCGGGCAGGTTCAAGGAAGCTCTCTCTCGTGTGTGTGTATGTATGTATGTATGTATGTATGTATGTATGTATGTATATATATATATATTTTTATATATATATATATATATATATATATATATATCTATAGGATATATTCAGTATTTATACGTTTATAATTTTTTTTGTTTTTTTTACATGTTTGCACTAAAGAGTGTGTACTTGTATTTTGTCACCCCATTGCTTGATGATATCCTGTTGAGCCAAGCTTCACTCCCTAGTTCAACAGAGATGTCAGGGTTCATTCCTTTCACTTTGGAAAGTAAAAGGAGAGGTTATCTTTATTGATGACGACGTTATCAGTCTAAACGAGGCCGTAACACTACTTTCAAGCACCAAAACTAATTTCCTTAGTGTTTCTGAACTGATTTTTTTTCGGCCATAACTGTCCTCATTTGTCAGTTGAAACATCTCATAGCATCATTTGAAATAGAACTTAGTTTTCATTTCCTCCAAAGTTGCATCTGAGGTAAAATACATATATCACGATTATTTGTGGCTTCAATGAGTCTAAATCTTTAAGGACAAGGTTCTTATAAAGTGGAACGTTCAGTTTCGGCCTTCCTTCAGCGGGTAAGATCACTCTTGATAAACGTTGATTATAATTCAGAGCTTTTTGCGAAAGAGCAGTGACTTAATACACTACGGTCGATTGAGGAAGAGGGATTCTCTGAACAGAGGAACAACTTGGCCTCGAACTTCGGCGTAAACCTGCAAAAAGATAAGAAACAAAATCACACACAGTTTTCGACATTTTCCCATCTGAGAACGAAGTATATTAGAAGGTAAAAAAGATTAAATGTTACATACGCGAACACACGCACGCGCTATCCCCCCCCCCCCCCCTCCCACATACATACACACACACACACATACACACACATATATATATATATATATACTATATATATATATATATATATATAAATATATATATATGTGTGTGTGTGAATGGTAAAAATGTTCTGTTACAACAGAATTCCATCTAATAAGAGGAGCCCATAAAAACGCCAAAATATAGAGAGAAAATATGTATTCACTCAAATTTTCTCTCCATATTTTGGCATTTTTATATATATATATACACAATTATATATATATATATATATATATATACATATATATATATCCATATATATATATATATATATACTACATATATATATATATATATATATATTTATATATATATATACTAAAGTTAAAGTTAGTTTCTTAAAAGCAGATAAACAGCATCGGACATCGGGAGAAGGAGAGATCCCTAAATCCTATCAATTCGAGTAGAGGAATTCCTCGACTTTGCCAATCAAATGCATCCAAATGGTAAGTTCATAATCGAATATAAAAATAAGCTGCCCTTTCTTGATGCGTCAGTTTTTAGATGTGATGACCACTTTGATACTAGTTTTTAGAAAGAGAACTTTTACTGGTCTGAGTCCTAACTTTTACATTCACTGCTTTTTTAATTTTAAGTGAAATTCGTTGTCTATTCTCTTCCACAGGGCGTTTACCTTAACATCAGGGTGGAATGCGTTTCATGGAGAAATTACGTTTCTCTACGAATACTTTATAAATAAAAGCTTTCCATCTGAACTCTTTTACAAACAATTACGAAAATTTCTAAATAATATCTTCCACCCACAGTTTGAAATACCAACAGTCCTTAAACTGCCTCTCTACGCAATTGTCCTCTTAATTTATGATACACTTTTTATCAAGAATTGAGACGTATAAGCAAACACCTACCAGCAGTCGATTTAAAACTAATACCTTGCCATCCAACGGCCGTTAAGTCTTTTCTTTAAATATAAGGAGGGTGTTTCCTTTGATGACCCCGAGAGTCATACATTTATTTAATTGCCCCAGATGTGACCTGAGGAAGCACGTGGTTGAAAGTATGATTGGATTCTCATCGTGAGTTAGCTATCGTACGGGCGTCAAACTACCAAACCCCGAATTATCCATGTTAGAGACCATGGGAAAAAATGCAGATACAATGGTAATTACAAGGATTTCTGATTAATAAGCAAAGCTCCAAATGAACACCAATTGTCAATATTCGAATCTCTTTTTTTTTTAACAAATGGTTTCCCAATTAAATACCCAGTCACGTCAACTCCTCTTTACCTCTCTTGAGTTTCCGTTGGAGCCAAAACAGTCCTTGATTCCCTGACTGTCACTCATTTCTTCATGTTAAAGATAACCTTTTATCATGTTTTAATCTGAGTCTATTTCTGATTCTGTTGTTCTGTTTAATTTGAAAATGGGACACTTGGTCCTGAAACGTCAGCACAATAAATCACATTGAAAGGATTTTGGGATCTCCCCTTCCTCCGATGTCTATATATATATATATATATTATATATATATATATATATATATATATATATATATATATATATATATATATATATATAACTGAATCACGAAAGTTAGGAACGTGATAAATCAATAAACAAAGGTATATGCAACAAGGGAAAATAAACAACGGAGTACCTGCGAGATCTTTCGACGTTCAAACGTCCTTTTACTTAGCAGAAATGACTTACATGAGGAAATGAAAATACACAAAGGTCGTATAACTGACAGATAGGGATTATAAAGAGATTATTACCTAGAATCCGACACACCTGGAAGATGAGTAACCTTCCCAAACAAGCAAAAACATGGGGACAATTAAAAGTTTAAGACAATCTCCTCAGACACAAGAACAACACTATTAAAGGATTATTATAGGTGACAGTTATTCAGAACTTGGTAAACAAAAACATATTCACAATACATTTTCACAATACATAATTAAACATACATATACAACGTTTGTATATGTGTGTTTAATATGTATTGTGAAAATGTATTGTGAATATGTTTTTGTTTACCAAAGTTCTGAATAACTGTCACCTATAATAATCCTTTAATTGTGTTGTCCTTGTCTGAGGAGATTGTCTTAACCTTTTAATTGTACCCATGTTTTTGCTTATTTGGGAAGGTTACTCATCTTCCAGGTGTGTCGGATTCTAGGTACTAATCTCTTTATAATCCCTATCTGTCAGTTATACGACCTTTCGTGTATTTTCACTTCCTCATGTAAGTCATTTCTGCTAAGTAAAGGACGTTTGAACGTCGAAAGATCTCGCGGATACTCCTTTGTTTATTTTCCATCGTGGCATATACCTTTATATATATATATATATATATATATATATATATATATATATATATATGAATGACTGGTAAAAATGCTATGTTGCAAAAGAATTCCATACATTCACAACTTTAGCTATCATGACATTCCTATCAAGATAGGCATAGCCAGCAACCTATTCTTAAGAGCCTTATGAATTTGTTCCCCAAATTTCCTGGAAAAGGATTTTGAAGCAATTCACAAGCAGCTTTCGTCTTTAATGTGTCCTGACCATATGATTGAGAAAGCGATTCATCAGGCAAACATAATTTTCTACCGACCCCCTCAAGAAAAGACCAGAGACACCTAACAATAAAATTAAAATTCCACACCTAGACAGGATTAAGACGGTGACCCAGACTCTCGAAAAATCTAACCCTTTTCCTTTACCTATCCAAATACCTTAGCCAAATCCCTGATTAACGTCCAACTAAAGACAATCCCCCAAGGACACAGGCGTTTACGAAATCCCATGCCTGGACTGTGACCAATCTTACATCGGTTTTACAGGAAAATCACTTCCCCAGAGATTAATACAACATAAACGGTCAGTTAGATATGGACAACAGAACTCGGCTATTTCCAACCATATAAATAACCATAACCACTAAATAAATTGGAGTTTGTCACATATAATTTATAGCAGCAACTGTCGATACAAAAGTCAGATGATAGAGTTGGCCTTGATTAAACAAAGACAAGTAATGAACATCTCAAAGGGCTCCTGGGATTCAGATGTCATAGATAAAATCTTCCTTCAACCAACGCTTAAGAGGATTAAAGAGGAATTATCAGTAGGAATGACCTAAAACAGCTTAACTGTGGATAGATCTCTTTGTATAAATACTGCATTTTATGTAACTTTTCTTATTCATTATCTACCTGAAGAGAGAGACAGCAGTCTCTGAAATATAGTACCTTCTTTCTATATTTTGGCGTTTTTATGGGCTCATATGTGTGTGTGTGTATGTGTGTATTATCTTGAAAATAAAAGTAGGAGATACCAAGACTTTTGTCTTTTGTTATAAAGTCATCATCAGGGTACTATGAAGATGGCTTTATAATAGAGGTCGAAAGTCTTGATATCTCCTACTTTTATTTTTATGTGAGGAACTCTTATATTCCTAACACAGAGTTCTATGGAAATACAAGATTATATATATATATATATATATATATATATATATTATACGTATATATATATATATATATATATATATATATATATATATATATGTATATATATAATATATAATATATATACATATATATATACATATATATATACATATATATATTATAATATATATAACATATATATATACATATAATATATATATATCATATATATACATATATATATATATATATATATATATAAGATATATATATATATGATATATAATATATAATATATATATTACATTATATATATACATATATATATATATAATATATATACATATATATACATATATATATATATATATATATTATATATATAATAACATACATACATATATATAATATATATATATATATATACATATATATATATATATATATGATGGCGTGAACTCTCAACGTCGGCTGGATGAAAATTTGGTACTACCTGCATGGCGCTGTTGAGCTCTGTATGGGCCATGTGGAAGCCGCGTTCGTACAAATCCTGCAATACCTTCTCTACTCGGCGTCCGCCAGCCACTCGCTCAGCGGCTGAGGGTTTCTTGAAGTCGTCTAGATGTATCTGGAAAGGATTTTTTTATTTTGTCAACAAAGCCTTCATTAATCAGCGAGTCAATCATTGCAAATCTCCCCTTCCCTTTATATTTGTAGATCGTTCTCTACGTGTCTATATTATAGATGCAAATCATAATTGTTAATAGTCGTGTCGGTGAAACTGGGTCTTCGCTCTTAGATTTATTGTGGTATCACTTCGTCACTGCCTGTATTATTTGAGCTGTATTGGCTCCCTATCAAACGTAATACCTTAGTTTAACCAGACCACTGAGCTGATTGACAGCTCTCCTAGGGCTGGCCCGAAGGAGTAGATGTTTTTACGTGGCTAGGAACCAATTAGTTACATAGCAACGGGACCTACAGCTTACTGTGGGATCCGAACCACATCGAGAAAGGAATTTCTATCACCAGAAATTGATCCTCTGGTTTCGCGTTGGCAGTGCGGGGAATCGAACCTGCACCCTGAGATGAGTAGTCGAGCACGTAACCAACTCGTCCAACGAGGAAATTATTAAAACCAGGGCAGTCTTGAGAATATGTGTAATGACTCTCCAAGCTTGGGCGTCCAAGATATTCGTATGCCTTGCTGCGTATAACACCTACATCCAAATGAAGGAGTCACGCAAGAATAGCTACAGATGGACTCAAGTCATTCCAACCAGGATGCAATTCGAATGCGGCCTTTAGAGCCTTCAAATATGCCGTGCCAAGATTATGCAATAAGCTCCCACTCGATGTCAGGAGGACTGAAAATATCAAGTCGTTGAAGAAAAAATGAAAGACTTTCTTTTGTTTTATTTCTATAACAGTGTAGATTTCACTATTAATATGGACTACGTAGTTTAAGAAAAAAATCCCAGAATGTTTCTGCATTATAATGGCTATGTTGAATTGAGTTCGTGGGTCTCCTCCATAGCGGGGTAGTGCCGTTAGTGCACCTCGTGCAGTGCACTGTATGCGTTACTTAAGCGTATTTGCAGCGTCCCTTTGGCCCCTAATTGCAACCCCTTTCATTCCTGCTACTGTACCTCCGTCCATATCCCCTTTCTTCCTTCTTACTTCTCACCCTCTCCTAACAATTGATTCACAGTGCAGCTGCGATGTTTTCCTCCTGTTACACCTTGCAAACCTTTCACTTTCAGTTTCCGTTTCAGTGCTGAATGACCTCATAGGTCTCTGGCCTAAATCCTATATTCCGCTCTATTTTGTTCGTAGGCCTCGCAGAATGGGAGTGGGACCTTGGAGAAAAAAATCAGCAAATAGTAACACCCCGTAGGGGTGTAGTGCCGTCAGTGCACCTCATTCGGTGCAATGTAGGCATTACTTAAGGTTATTTGCAGCGTCCATTTGGCCCCTAGCTGCAACTACTTGCATTCCTTTTGCTGTACCTCCATTCATAGTCTCTCTCTTCCATCTTGCTATCCACCCTCTCCTAATTATTGTTTCATAGTGCAACTGAGAGGTTTTCCTCCTGTTACACATTTCAAACCTTTTACTGTCAATTTCCGTTTCAGCGCTGAATGGCCTTAGTTACCCCAGTGCTTGGCATAATGCTCAAAATCTATGTAAATAAAAAAATAGAAAATAAAAAGCAAATAGTAACAGTAAACAGTAACTATGCCTGTTGACATGCTAACCTCTAATGCTATTTGTTTCACGTCATCGAGGACTTCGGAATTCTCCGTGGAGTTGAAGATCCCTTCGAACACGTTCCACTCCGTGAATTCTATGTCTAGCTTCAGGATGTCAATTGGACGCTCCTTGTGTCCAAGAATGTCTCGAATCGTGGACAGCGTTCGAAAAAATCCCATTTTTGCCTTAAACTCCGGATTCACTTCGTCGGCGTTTGTCATGTTGAGATGAGCCTGTGGAAGGATACAAATAGCTAATTAAATAGACCAATAAGGACTGTCAGATAATAGTTATATTTTCTTAGACTCATTATTAGAAATTTTCACTCGACAGGATGAGTCGAAATTGACTTACACCGTTCACTTCACCCAGTCTTTTCAGTCACAGGGGCTGTGTGTTTTCCCGCAAAAGGACGTTGCTACTATGAATTTACAAGTCATTATTCCAAACATATATGTTCACACCTTTAGGAATTGGAATTTAAGATTTAGGCCAAAGGCCAAGCCCTGTGACCCATGATGTCATTCAGCGCTGAAAGGATAATTGAGGGACGTTGCAAAGAACGTTAAGTAATGCCTACGGTGCACCACTTGAGGTACACTAGCGGCACTAGCACCACCTACCGGGGTCACTTGCTGGGTGCTTGAATGATTTATCATTTCCTCAGAAATAGCCCGTGCAATGTTTTATGGTCAGAGTAAGTGTGCGTTCCGCGAGAGCCTTACCATCAGCTAATGCCAACACAAGCTGGCGATTCTGTCTTGGTAACATACCGCTGTCTACTTGTTTGTTCCTTTCGTAGGATCAGTCAAGAATAGTTTCTAGATTGGGAATGTTAGACTTTAACTTGAAAAGCAAATAAACCCTGAAAGAGTTCACCATGGATTTTAATCATTCCTTCAAAATTTTATTTGTTTATTTATTTATCCTTTCCTCATAAGTTATCTCTTCTGTCTACATTTCCTGTAACTTCTTCCAAATGAACAACATACTCTTTGGAAGGTTATTTTCAAGTCGTTGGCCCATGTGGGCTTGTTCCATAAGAGCTGGGCTATATTTTTTCATTAATAATAATAATAATAATAATAATAATAATAATAAGTAAATGTAATAAAGAAAATAGAATCCTCCCTTAAAAGGCAACTTACATCATAATTGACGCGATCAAGTCCAACGTTGAGGAAATGGAATCCGTGGCCAATAACGCCGTTATCCCATTCAGTCGTCATGTCGAAGGCATAAATGGAGCAGTTGAATTTGAGCATTGCCCTGTCCCACGTTATCTCCCCTCCACCCGAAGGAGTAAATCAGACAATCTCCTGGTACCGGCCTGGAAAAAGGGAAATAGAAGAGTTGATAACAGAAATGCTGGAGATTTTGTTTCAGTCGTTTATTTACTTCATATGTTCAGCTTTCCATTAACTTCCTTCTAGATGGTTCGCTGGATGTTGGCTGTAGTTGGTTGAATTTATACAACGTAAGGAGTCATAGACTATCCTCATAATTCATGCAGTTTTGAGAGTAATGGAACAACACGAACCTAGGCCATTTTTTTTCCAGCTGTTAGATACGTATACGGGAGTTATGTTTCTTTATTTGAGGGCTACTAGTTTATTTGAAATGTATTCATGCAGCATTTATATAAATATCCTTAGAGTTAGTGAGAAAAATAAAAATAAAATGAGAAAATAGGATATAAAAGCAGTCAAGACAAAAAGTGCACGAGGCATTTGAAAGTATTGGCACCACATATGAATCTCTGTTGGTTTTATATTTCCAGCATGAAGAATTTGAAAGATTAAATCTCTGTTGGTTTTATCTTTCCAGCATGAAGAATTTGAAAGATTAAATCTCTGTTGGTTTATCTTTCCAGCATGAAGAATTTGAAAGATTAAATCTCTGTTGGTTTTATCTTTCCACCATGAAGAATTTGAAAGATTACTTGAAAATATTGTTTATTTCTAACATTTTCGAGGCTGGGTTTCAAGTTTACCAGTTGTGGAATATTGTCGCCCTCTTGCTTAGGGAGATTGAAGTTACATAGAATTAATAATCTGTATTGGAGTTACGAACTTTCCTCAGTGACTACAGTTAGTACTTGGAGTCTTTCTAGATAATGACACCCAAGAAATATTAGTTCTCGATAATGATCCCCGTACTTCGTATCGGGCTCACTATCCCGGAGAGATCCGGTACTTGGATAGCTCCAATTTCTATATACACTTTATTTCTGGTGACAAAAGAATTTCTTTAGGAGGCGGTCACTGTACGCAAAAATGATCTAGTTATTTGTATGAGCCCAATTATCCACTTCTGGACCACCTAAAACCCGTATCTTGTGTTAGTAGTGGCCCGTCAGTGGACCACCTTGAGCAGAAAGAACACCAATTCGATTGTTAGAGATTGCTTACCTGACATCGTTATCAAAGCATATATATTTGTTTCCATCCATTTTGCAAGTTTGACAGTTCCCGCAGTATATGGTTCCACCTAGAGAGACCATATGTTTACAGGTGGTCGTCGGTGATTCTAGGAGTTTCTGCAGGTGGGTTGGGTCCCATTCTGGGTATTCTGTGTCATCCTGAGATAAAAGAATTTTACTTCAGTTCTTTCTTGCAACATGGTAAATTATGATTATAGCTATCAGCTGTGAAAAATTCAATAACTTATGTAAAGTAACATTACCTGTAAAGTTTCCAGAGCAATTTCTGGATTATGTGCACATTTCCAAACACACAAAAAAATTTTATATTTTCAATCTCTGCAGAGGTAGAACTCATGTCAGGTATAAAGCTTAGTAGGTTAATGCATGGCCGAAAATAATGTATACGCAGTTTAATAAACACCAGAACATTACAGAAGCTTGCAGTCATAGTTGTGTTACTTTAGGAACGGTAGTATGACATATCTAGGAAAACAAGATCAACATAACCGGCAATATTTTTCATGCGTTGTCATGGAATGATTGGAATCATAAATGTAGTCTAACTTACCGTTCCTACAACTTCGAGCCTGTTTGCATCTAATATCAGCTTTCGGGTTTTACGGTATTTCTAGACAATGTATGTCATATTACCTTTGTTGATTGCTGTTAATAATTAATAACCCTAAAAGCACTCTGGGCACGATCTTTGTAAAGATTGATTTCCCCAGATGTAACCACGACAAATGATTACGACCCAGTCAGTCGTCTATTTAATAGACGAATGACTGGGTCGTAATCAACAAAGCCACCTAATAGACTCTATTAGGTGGCTTTGTTGAGGGCTTTCCCAGAGGTTTTACTCGATGACCGCCACCTGTACTGCTCCCAGAGCAGTCTAATCGCAGCTTCCAAAACTACTTTGTGTTGTGAACACCTTTCACTCAGTGATTTCCTTCGGTTCTGTATCTGTGACTTGACAAAAGCGAAAAAGCGAAGAATTTTTCTTTGGAAGATGAGCAACGATTGACTGAGTGACGAAGTGCCCTCTGTTGGAAAGCACTGCTTCACCCATTCACCTTCAGCGGGATGTTGTAGTGTGACTGTCAGTGCTCGCAAAGAAATCAGGGGAAAAGTTGGTTGTTCAGGAAGGCATTTTTTTTCATTTTCCGCCAAATAAAAACATATGCATTTGCAACTTATATCGTTTTGATGATTTTTTAATAGTATTAGCATCGCATTTTTTTTGTCTAAATTCAGGTAGCATATTACGTACAGAAGGAAGTTGCAGATACTTAGCAGGTCATGCAAGCAATAAATAACGTTAATTGCTGTAGAGTAATCTGTACAAAACATAAGTTGAAAACAGATTGGCAATCGGTAGTCTCATCTTAATAAACATGATTTTATTGTCCCCACGATTACAGATGTCCTTATAATTGTTACAGGGAGGGGGGAGGGGGGCGAAGTTTTCATTCTAAAGATACCAATGATTCATGGACAGAAGTTTTTTTGCCTGTGGCCTGGAAACTGTTGAAAGTTGTTTTTTCTGTTAATTGCTCCGTATACGTTGCGAAATAATATAAGTTAATATGTATGGCTTATTACATAATTCTGTTAATTTTTTGTCAGTGATGAAGTCATAGAAAATTTTTTAACAATCATTTCTTTTTCAATCTTGTAATGATTGTTGGTTTCTCCATCACCAAGAATGTCTATTTTACACTATCATGCCTTTTTTCGTTTTTTCTAGATATTAATACATATTGGTGAGCTACTTCTTTCAAAAGACTGTTTAATTGGTGGAAAATATTTTGTTCTGAAGGTGATATATCATACCTTAAACTATCACTTAGATTTTCTAAAATCGCATGTCACACAAAAATTATTCATTTGGACCTATATGAATCTTGTTTCAGGAAGATTTTCTTCTCAAATATTTTGCCAATTCAATGATTTGGCTCTTCTAAAGTGTGCGCATCTATTTCTTAATTCATCTAAATATAATATTAGGTATATCTATTTGCCGTATTGCACTCCAGTTAAGTCAAACTCTAGAAGCGTTTATAAGAATTGAGAGAACGCCAGTTCATTCTAAAACAGCTAGAGAGCGACTTGTGTTTCTGGTTGTGTTGACTGGTCAGGGGACAGATAAGACAAGAAAAGGCGGTGTCAACTTGGGACCTTTGTCAGTAGTTACAAGGAATTACAAGGATTACGATGTCTCAAAGACTTGTTAGTCCATCCGAGGAGACATCGTGTGCTCATTTATCTCTAGGAGCAGATTTTACTATTCATTCATAGTGTCCTAATGATTTTGTCTAGCATTCTTTTAAACTCTTCCCCATTGTTGCTGTTTACAACTTCTGGTTGCGCCTCAGTGACGTGATCGGTATGGTCTTGGCCTGCCTCCTCAGTGGCCGCGAGTTCGATTCTCGGGCATTTCACTGAGGGGTTAGAGATGTGTATTTCTGGTGATAGAAGTTCACTCTCGACGTGGTTCGGAAGTCACGTAAAGCCGTTGGTCCCTTTGCTGAATAACCGCTGGCGCCATGCAACGTAAAAACACCATGCAAACAAACAACCAAGCAACTTCTGGTGGCAGTTTTTTAGATGTGTCACTTACATTGTATGTGAAAAAGTTTCCGCAATGAGATGTGTTGCATCTCGTCAGCTCTAGTTTCCATCCAGTCTGGTTTTCGTTGAAGGTAAATAGGTTACTGTCTGCTTTTGTTATGCCTTTCAGTATTTTGAATGTTTCGATTAGTAGTCCTGGCAATCGTCGTGTTTCTAAGCCATACATGTTCAGGCTCTCAAGTCTCACATGTACACAAAATAGGCTATTATATTTCGGATGTCAGAGATACTCGAGTGAATTACTGCTCAGAGAAGAGACTCAAAAAGCAAGCTCCGTAACGTAGACTGACTACTTGGTCAGAGTAGTTACTTGAATTTCCAATATTAACGATTTGCAAATTATTTTACATGAAATGTTTGAAGAGCAGCACTTGGAGTTTCCCTTACATAAGCAAGTTCGTTTTTTTTCTATATCAGTCTACGTCACTCGAATTAAAGTTAGGAGGCTATTTTATCTATTATCCACAATGGAGCTGTGAATCCTTTGATGTAATCAATGAGTTTATTTATATAATAATTTTGTTCATTTTTGTTATCTATTCTGTCATAAAACTTTTAGCTTTGGTTCTTTCTTCTTCCGCAATTGATCACTGTTCAGCAAAGAATTCTTTTCAAGGAAGCACGTTAACAGTCTTATCAGCTTGATCCATGAGAGACTGGCACTTCATGAATAATAATGAAATGACCCAAATTCATCTCGGCTGAACTTTCAAGACATGTGATTCTGGTTAACAAATTAGGTACATTCATTCGCTGTCGAATAGAAATAGTCATCATTTCTAATGAATTTAATTAAGGGAGAAACCGTTAATCGCTTAAATGTTTTTCTTTTTCGTCATTCGACACAACGAGATAAAACCAAGTGATCATTCTAACTTAAGTTCAGAAACATATCTGCAGAGGATGGTACTACATACCTTTATGGAGGCATGATCGACGAGTGGGTTCGCTGGCGGCCGGTACATTTTGGTATCCATGCTTTCCTCCCATGGCTCCCAGAGGTAGTCAGTGCCTGGATCGGCGAAAGGGAACCGTTGCAGAACTGCCAAACAAACCCAGACCCCAGCCACCATGAGCACGATTCTCAAGAGCGACGGCGAAGGAACTCTGATCCGCCATCGTATGGTTTTCATATTCAGGTTCCCAGTGGGACGGCCTTTAATCTTTTTTAATCGCCAAAGTTTATTAATTATATCTGTTAATCACACAATTTGGCAGTATTTTGTGGAGTCGTTGAAGACGAGAAAGCGGCAAAAAATGCAGGTCTGTCTGTAACCCAGCTAATGACTGGCGTATTTACTATAATACGTTCACTGCCTTAACACGAGTAGCTCACCCAAATATTTCTTGCCTTCCTTTGTTTGTCGTTCTTTCCAACGCCGTTTCCCTCTCTTATTTAGTTTGATAAGAATAGCTGTCATATGTCGCGGATCTGTAAGATAAACAATTTGTTGTATAATAATCATGAGACATTTAATTTGGCATTTTTAGTGCCTTACAACATACATTAAGGGCCCTGTGAAACATTTCATCATAGAGACAGGCCGGGACAACGGAAAGTGTTGGCCTTAATAAATGATATTCTACATCACGGTGAAAATGCAACTTCAGAAAACAAGAAAAGAGCAAATAACTGACGAGTGAGACCCAGCGACAGAAAATGAGCTCTCATATCTATGACTACGGTAATGAATTATGTAAGTTGGCTGTGTGACGTACGCCGATAATGACTGCTAATGAGGAAGCTGTTGTATAATGACTGCTGATTAATGACTGACGTGAAGCAGCGAAAAATTGACCATGATTTAGGTATTTGGGAGAGGCCCTCCCCTCCCCCCCCCCTCTCTCTCTCTCTCTCTCTCTCTCCTATGCCATACGCATCAAACTTCAGAACTAACTGCAGTCCATGCTCTGTGAACTGTGCGAGCGATTAATTGATATTTTGTTGGGAAAAAGTCTCTATCACGAGAGTATATATAATGTTCTCAGGGGTCCACAATAATAAATAAAACATGTTAAGAGTTCGAGTGTAATTTAAAAAACCTGCATAAAGCTTTTAAAACCTTCCCTGGGTTCATCTTCAGTCCAAATGAAGATGAACCCAAGGAGGGGTTCGAAAGCTTTATGAAGTGTTGTTAAATTATACACGCACTCTTAGCATGTTTTTTTTTTTTTTTTATTGTGGACTCCTTAGAACGTTAATTAATACTTATTACAAACTGTTTATTGAAGTAAGTGTCATCTTTAAGGTTCTTCAGCTAAGAGATCACTTGATGCGAATCTAGGGTTAATGGGCCCTTTCTCGGGAAGGAAGAACGTTGACCTTCCTGATGGGGTTTCGCGGAGGCCCGTGCCTTCCCCGAGCCACGGTCTAGAGGCTAGAATTACTCCCTGTAGGTGGTGGGGGTAGTGGGGTGAGGTCGGTGAGGGCAGTGCCGTCGGTGCACCTCACGCAATGAGTGTAGGCATTGCTTAAGGTTCTTTGCAGCGTCCCTTCGGCTCTTGGCTGCAACCTCTTTCATTCCTTTTTCTGTAGCTTCGTTCATATTCTCTTTCTTCCTTCTTAGTTCTCACCCTCTCGTAACAATTGTTTCACAGTGCAACTGCTTTGAGGTTTTCCTCCTGTTGCTCTTTCAGGCCTTCTCACTGTCAGTTTCCCTTTCAGCGCTGAATGACGTCGTAGGCCCCAGCCTTTGGCCTAAATTCCATAATCCAACCCCATCGTTGATGTTTTGAGATCTACAGATAATTTTGGCAGAATCTAGAATAAACTGTGATCAGCTGCAATAGCTATTTGTAACAAGTAAATCCTTTCATTTTAATATCTTTCAGAACTGTAGTTGCCTACAGTAGCTATCTCTCGGTCGATTTATCTATCTTATGGACTCATCTTATTCAGCAAATGAAACGAGAGATTAGAACGGGTTCGAAAAGTAACCGGAAAATTGCCATGAGCAGAAAGTTTAAGTAACCTGTCTTCATAAGTGATATGTATACGCACCTCCACCCATTTAAACATAAGCTTAATTAATCCAGAAAACTTTGCTAGCACATATATATGATGAATGCTCACTTACTGTGACAAAACTATTTGAAAGATATTTGAGAAGAAAATCTGTAGTGGAGTGCTTGAGTCTTGAATGGTACAAATTAATTGTAACTTGAACACCAAGTGACGGTAAAAATTTGCTTCTTTGTTAGTTTCCCTTCGTTCTGTTCCTTGTGTGGTGTAAAAACGACGTCTTCGCTAAGGTTAATCTGTACTAGACCTTGGTCAACGCAGGCGACACTTACCTATGGGGCGTTTATGACGTCACATTGACGTGTTTACCCTCGGGTCTGTCCTCAGTTCACAGTCCTGTGGTGATCTGTATTAGAATAAACAGTTCAGAACGAAACGGCGTGTCATTCCTTATTTCCACATTCTAATATAGAAATTGTTCAACTCACGCAGTATAATGTCGTTAACTATTATTCACATTTCTCCGGGTTCTTGCCACACACACGTAAAACTGCTCACGATCAAACACAGAGCACAACAAGCGTTCTTCATTCTTCCCGCAAGTTAAGACGAGAATCCAGCCGCTCAAATTACGTGGTCGAATAAACCTTGGGATTTTCCTGCAGGTTTTCGGTCTTTTTTTCCGGGTACTACATCGGTGAGCTCCGTTGAGTTTCTCTTTTGTTTTCATGGCGTACTACTACATGCCTTCGTTATCATTATTACGCAGGGATCGCGACTGGTTGTTCATGAAATGTCTGAATTTAAGATTTCAAAAGAACAGCATTTCAATTCTCGGTTCTGATGACATTATGTAATGTCGGCACCGACATGACATGATGCAGCCTGATTATGCCATCTACTATATCTATATACACATACAGACACACACACATACCAAATACCTTTTTCACACCTCAGGAGGGATAGTGCCAAATTGATTTCTGGCAAGTCTCTATAGATGAGGTTTATATATATATATATATATATTATATATATATATATATATATATATATATATATATATATATATATATAAAGGTATAGCAGCACGATACAGTGTTTCCATATATATATGATATATATATATATATATATATATATATATATATAATATATCGTATATATATTATATATATATATATATATTATATATATATATATATATATATATATATTCATATATGGAAACACTGTATCGTGCATCTCAGTTGCCAATAGAAGGATCAACAGTAATACTCTTCTTCATCAAGACGAAATATATGTGTTGAAATATTTACAAAGCTTAGAACTTTCGTCCATCCTTTTGTGGACTTGAGCGCTAACTAAATGAGAGACAGCAATGGTGAAGAAATAGAAATATATATAAACAAACTTAAGCGGATAAACGGTTGAGAATATGCGAACAAGCCATCGGGTCGGTTCCTATCTAGAATTCTCTGTGATCTTCGAGGCTGGACAAAACGCTGGTCTTCTTGACTTACATCTTGAGGGTCGTTATTCAAAAAGGTAGTTTGTAGATCAGACTCTGGAACGGGCGAAGGGTGGTTATCTACATTATCAAATTGAAGAAGGCTGCACTACACGTCTGAAATTCCTAATTCTGGCCCTTTTGCAGAGCTCTTCACTTCAAAGTTAAATTATTCACAATGCCAGCATGCCCCTCAAAGGTGTCATTTAAAGTAATGAGAACCCCTTCCAGAATCCTCTTAGTGGTGCTATCCGCACTCTTTGCCTCCCCTGAAGTCAATGGCATAATCAGAATCCCAAGTGTGCTTAGAATGGCGCTGTAAACGTTACCCAAACGGCAAACTGCAATATGTTCACGTTTCCTCTGGTAAGGGGAACGACCGCTTTTACCCAAGTAGCATTTGTCACAGTCTTTACCCCTAGATAGGAAATCGTACCTGCGCGTAACGCTATAGAAAATCCTGTATCCATATGGAATCATTGTAGGAAAAAATAAAAAAAAAATATGCAAACATGCTTTATTTTACAAAACAAAAGATACAGTATAATATTCTTGAACAAATATCACCCTCAATTATGTCAATTAAACTTAACAATATATTTTGATTTATTAGAAAAAAAAACTTTGATATAAAAAAGATCTTATCAATTGAGGTACAGTAATGATAAAAAGACACGTCATTCAGCAAAAACGATTTTCGAATATATGAACTAGGAACTATAAAGAATCCCCTAGGCATCTTGTTCATCCTGGGAACCACAGAAAACATCGGTCCTGGAATAAATAAAAACGGACATATTATTATTTTACACTCCAGCAGCAAACACTTGAGTTTCAGCTATGATGATATGTTTTTCGGTGAATTTATGCTTGATATGCAATAAAACTTTTTTTTTTCTAATAACTTTGTTTCTAGTATATTTTCAATGTGTGAATGCAATATGAAACAAATACAGTTACCTGCTACTTGATGTCCTCATCATCATTAAAAAAATCAATAATACTATATATGGAACAATGTAAGTCATGTTTCACTATGTACAAGATCTAATAAGGCTATTACACTCTCAAAACATGGTCATTATGTTATTTACATGCGGTAATGGCCTTTTCTGAAAAATATATTTTTCACCATATACTATCATATTAGAAAATGCTGTGCCATTTGGATACATGAGTACTCAGAGTGGATGAAGAGGAGCAGCACGTTACACACCTTACAGTATGAAGAACTCGTGTTGAAATGCCCGCCTGAGCACCAACTGAGCCAAGGAAGTATGAATTGTGGGAAAAATTTGGCGGGAAATAAAATAGTACAGGGGGAGCTTTGCCATTTGGCACGGGATTTCCTATATTAAGCCCTATTGAGGGTTTAAGTTACAGTTGCAAAACAGGCTACCCCAAGGCAGCATAGCATTAGTTAAGGTTCCGGAACCTCTTGGTGGGAAACCCTTAAATGGCAGATACACTTTTTATGAGGTCAAAGTTTACTGGTTTCAATCGTGTGCGATGTCAGAGGAGGAATAACTGCGTTTGGGCTGCTCTGTGCTCCATGTACGATAGTACTGGGTGTTTGACCGAGCATGGGTGTTGTGTGGATGAGATGTATGATCACTGGTTTATTTAATTAAAGGGGGTAGGTTAATCTGGATTGTTTGGCTCGTAGGAAGACAAAGGTGGACAGTGAGAGATTAAACCTTCTTAAAGAAAGGGTAGCAGGTTCACAGGGGCGTCATTTGGGGGGGAAGGGGGCAACTGCCCCCCAAGACTCAAATTGCCCCCCTCAAACCCTCAATTTGCCCCCCCCCCCTCACCACCCCAATCCTTAAGAAGTAACAGCATGTTTTCGTTTCAAATGTGCAATCATGAATATATAAAATTTCTCCGAAATATTACGTTTCTTGATCTGTGTCTGTCCACTACCTACCAGTGATGATTAGATAAATAAACAGTAGTGGAAGTATATAATTTTTGCTGAAATACCTTGCTCATGTGGCTTCAAAAAGCACATAGAATAGATAAAAAAAAATCCCAAACTGGTTAGGCTCGCTTCGCTCGCCAAACCGTCTTTGCCTCCCCGCCTCCCCCCAACAAAAATCTGAAATGACGCCCCTGCAGGTTCAATGTCAGGAAAACAAGTGTTGCTTGAAAGAGTGCAAATGCGTTAGTTTAAGCTACGACTGACTCTGGCAGGATAGAACGTTGCCATAGTAACCGGAATACTAAATAGGGCTGAAGAGATAAGTGTTGTTGTTAGTAGAATCTAGCTCTGTCCCTGGTTAAGTTTTGATATTGGGAAAGGGTGGTTTTGTTAAACATATGAATCCAAAACAGATGACAGAGAATGCTATGGTAGGTACTGTATTTTAATCCGAAAGTAGATGGCACAAAACGAAGTGGCATTGTTGCTAGGTAATGAGTATAAGTTCTTGGAGTGATTGAGAATCATGTTTAGCTACTGTATTTTTTTTTATTCTCTGGAATTGCCGTATTTTATTCCAGTTCAGAATACTGTCCTACACATTTAACAGTTGAAACTGAGACTAAGGAAAGATACTATATATGAAAAGGCAAATTCCAACAGAAAACTCCAGTTAGCGACTAGCCATACTTAGTGTAATTCCAGGATCCATTCGCAATTCACAGAAATGAAACCCGGTTTGGATACCTAGCTATATACTCGCCAAATCATCGTATCTCCTTATTTGTGGGCTACAGTCAAAGGCTTATTGAATATCAATAACCAGTTATGTGATCAGGTTTCGCATTGTAGTACCTGCAAATCCTGAAGACTGTGTAGCCATGTTGCAGTTTTGAGGAATTATAGTGTGGCTGCTTATAGTGACATCTGGCAATCGCCCATGGATATTCCGACCACTACCACGGCCCTGAAGAATAACATTCTTCACTTTGCCTTTTTATGTTTTGTTATGAAAATAAAGTTATTTTATATAATCCATTTTGGGGTAATAGCTTAAAAAGGCACAGAGGTTAATCTAAGTAATAGAACTGCAGGATCTAATTTGAAATAAATTAGTTTACAGTAAAAAACGTTTTCTTTAAAAAGAACCAAGGTACTTTGAAAATCAAAACTGCGTATGGTAACACTGCTAAAAGCCAATATTGTGAAGCAAAAGCGGCAGTGGTGCAGTAGGTAGTGGGTAGGCCACCTAGGTATTGTTTTCGAGTAAATAACTCTTGAAAATCCTAGAAACTACTAACGTGGACCCGTCAGGCACAAGGAAGTTAAAAATCTATTATGAGCAGACCAGTAGACATTTCTTCCTGTAAAAGGTCTTATCAGGTAGGTTATTTGTAATATAGGGTACTATACTATTTTTTTTCATCTGTCCATCCGCCTGTGGTGTTTTTGTATGATAACACTGCGTCCCGGCCTTTAGATAGTTACATTCAGCTTACATTCCACGATTATAATAATATCCTATTTCGAATATTAACGGTGTAATTCGCATACAGTAAATTATTAAAACACTTTTCAGTTGCAAATGTACACCCAGATATCCTTTTATTTACCTAAAACTTACACATAGCGTAACTATCTAAAGCCCGGGACGCAGTGTTACCATACAAAAACACCACAGGCCGATGGACAGATGAAAAAAAAACAAGAGTATAGGTAAATAACCTAATAATTCATTTATTTTTTTCTTTATGGGGTACTGCCTTGTCTTTAGTGTAACATTATTGCTACCTAGGTATTAACCGATTTTTGTTGATTTGACACTCATCCCCCTGGGACTGGTACTACTAGCTAAACAAGACTCCTATAGGCTAGGCCCATTGCACAGATCCTAAACTGGTACCTATACTGTATTTTGTTCCGATACGTAATACAAACCCTTAGTCCTTTAACAATAGGAAAGTAACTAGCGGCAGCTGGAACGGTCGTAAGCTTCGAACAAGGGAGTTCAGTAGTTAATTGCTTGTCCGATAGTGCGTGCACCGCGCGCCTGAGAGGTGAAGAATCACTTTTGCTTTCGGCAGTGTGGTGTGAGGATGTTGTTCGCCATTGCTCTCTGCCTGCTACATCGTCGTATGCTTGGATATTATTACATATTCTCTTACTGGTTTGTTTGGTTGTGAAAGTGAAAATCGTAAGTACTTATCCCGATACGTAATACAAACCCTTAGTCCTTTAACAATAGGAAAGTAACTAGCGGCAGCTGGAACGGTCGTAAGCTTCGAACAAGGGAGTTCAGTAGTTAATTGCTTTGTCCGATAGTGCGTCACCGCGCGCCTAGAGGTGAAGAATCACTTTTTTTGCTTTCGGCATGTGGTGTGAGGATGTTGTTCGCCATTGCTCTCTGCCCGCTACATCGTCGTATGCTTGGATATTATTACATATTCTCTTACTGGTTTGTTTGGTTGTGAAAGTGAAAATCATAAGTACTTATTTTAATTTTTCATTGATTAATTGTGATTATGGATCAAGAAATGGAGCTTTTGCCGCGCCTCCCGGGCCGCCCGTAGAGTGTGTCCCGGGCTGGAGGGGCATAAATGCGGCGGGTTTC
Source organism: Macrobrachium nipponense (assembly GCF_015104395.2). NCBI lineage: Eukaryota > Metazoa > Arthropoda > Malacostraca > Decapoda > Palaemonidae > Macrobrachium > Macrobrachium nipponense. Next base: position 52,793,403 of record NC_087201.1, on the reverse strand, counting down.
GCTCTTTTGTTGATGTTGATCCGCATGAATTGTGTACTCAGTGCCGAGGGCGTGAATGCTCTCGGGCCGAGCCATGTGAAATATGTGTGAATTGGTCGGAGGTGCAGTGGGGCTTGTATGAGGGTAGGAAGAAATGAAGGCCTGCCAAGGAGTCGTCGGAAAGCTCTCCAGCGACTCCTTTGGTTACCGATACCTCGTCTTCTTTCCTACCCCCTGCTCAGCTCCCACGTATGGCACCTTCCCCCGGGGGGGGGGGGGGCCGGTTTCGGAGTCCTTCTCCTCGCTTGATCCATCGAGTGTGGAGGAGGGCGCTCGTTACCCCGACGTACAATTGTATTCGGGGTCTTCCATCCGCTCTGGGTGGGGTTCGTCTCCCCCCAAGCGAGAGGGAACCCCTCATGCTTACCCGACCGTTGCTTTCGCAGGTACATTTTCCGTGGGAGACTACCTTGGACAGGTGTGGGCGTCTCTGGGACTGCAGGGCGTGCCAAGTATCCAGGGGCTTATCCAGCGTCTGGCGGGGTCTGGGGCGGTCACCCATGGAGCGGTGACCACCACCACTACCACGATCACTACCCCAGGGTATGCCGCCCCTCCTCACCTGATGTATACTCCCCATGTGATGTCGGTGACGCCAACAGCCGCCGTGCAGGGGCCGATCGCTGCCGTACCGAGGAGGGACATGCCGCCTCCGCCTGGGTTCTTCGTGCTGCCTACCCCAGACTTCCGCTGCCCTAAAAGCTCACCCCTGGACCTGCCACCGGTACCCAGGATGTCGTTGGCTGAAACTAAGCCTCCTGGTTTACCTGACTTGCCTGCCGTACCTGCCGTACCTGCCGTACCTGCCGCTATTGCTGTTCCTGCTGCTGGCCCTGCCGCTCTTGCCGCTCCTGCTGTTCCCGCTCCTGCCCACATCGTTCCAGTCCACGGTGTTGCTGCCCCAGACGCAGGTCCTTCCGGACAGGTGCAGCCGGGCCATGTTGCTTCGGCAATTGCCCCGGCTCCGTCCTGGATGGAGGATCTGACGTCTGTCCTGCGAGAGCTGACGAAGAAGAAGAAGAAGAAGAGGAGGAAGGTGTCGTCGTCGTCTTCGTCTTCTTCGTCGTCTGCTGCCGCCTCTTCCCCTTCGACTTCTAAGGCTCCCAAGCCGAAGAAGAAGAAGGCTGCCTCCTCCCCCCTAAGAAGGCTCCCTCGGGAACTTCTAAGGGCCCATCCGGTCCTTCTGCTGGTCCTCCTGCTCCTTCAGGAACAGGGCCCATCTCTCCTTCCGCAAGGAAGAAGACGGGGACCAGAGGGGTACCGGCTACCACCGGTACTTCCTCGCCTGGTGTTAGCGGCGCTGCCGCTAAGCCAGGTTCCGGCTCGGCCTCTTGTTCGCGAGAGGTTCCTAGTGTACGGTCTCCCGCGGAAATCCGTACAGCCAAAGTTCCGACGCCAGGACCGCGGCACGGAGCAGAAGGCTGGTGAGAGCCGCTCAGGTGACTCTCGCCAGACCAGCGGTCGCTCTCGCAGCGACCAGCTGGTAACCCGGGTCGACGTGATGGTCTCCGACCGGCCACGGGCTGAGGCTGGGAAGAGGTCCCCCCGATCGTTGTACCAGCGGTTCGACGCGCTGCGAGGACACGCACCGGTCTCACTGCGACAGTGATCTCTGCAGGTCCCCTGACCGCCGCTCCCACAGGGACCGGGCGGATAGGGGGACCAGCAGCAGCTTATCTGACGCACGGGACTGGGGCCGCTGTGCTCAGTCCAGCCGCTCGCCACAGGTGAGCGGTGCGACCAGGCCTGCAGACCGATCCCCACCGCGGGTTGGTGATCTTTTGCAGCCCTCCAAGCACACTGGTTCTGCCAGTGAGCGAGGGGGGAGCGTCAGGTCTTCCTCTCCTGTACCTTAAACTTCCTCGGGATACGCCGGAAAGAGCGAGGTACCTAGGAGTGATTGTGAGGGGCGCGCCCCTCGCGATCCTGTCACGATGCCGTACACACCAGGCACGGTCTTAGGATCAACCAGGACGTACGCGCAAGTGACAGGAGGACCGAGAGGGGTCTGATGCTGTTCCTCCTTCTGAAGGAGGAGGATCTCGGGAGTTGCTCTTGTTGGAGGGACTGGACGGTCCTACTTCTCAAGACGCAGTCACTCCAGAGATTCAGAGGAACTTTGCCGAGGTCATTGCGCTGATTCGTCATCACAACGACCTCGGGGAAGGATCGCCGCTCCCACCATCCGAGCCCACATCCCGGCTCGAGTCGTTTTGGGGCCCAAAGAGGGAACCCAAACTGACGGTGGGTCGGCCGCGATCTGAGCTGGCTGACTCTGTGCTTGACCAGGTGGAGTCTCTCGTTTCCGGACGGGAGGATTCGCTAAAGTCAGGCAGGTCATCGAAGCTACTTCCTCTTCCTCTACAGCGTCAGCGGTGTTTCTACGTGCCTTCTGAAGATCCGATGCCGCCCAAACAGGTTAACCCGGAACTAGCAAGGCTAACTCCGGGTGTGTCCCTGTAGCAGCTCATGTCGGAGAACCTCTGGTTCTCGCAGCAGGAGGCACTTGCCCTGGAATCGACCGCTATGGCGGCATTTCAGGCGGTCTCTTGGTTGGATCTGTGGTCCCTCACAGTATCCAAAGTCGCGGCCGACTCCGGGAGTTCTGCTTTCGAAGAAGACCCGGCTTTCAGGAGACTATGCCAGTCTGCAGGTAGAGCCATCTCCTACCTCGCCCATCAGACGGCAAACCTGTGGGCCAACCTGGTGCTTCGTCGTAGGGACGCAGTCCTTACACGAGTAACCAGGGGGGCTGGGCGCGAGGCGGCACTCGGACTTCGCAACGAACCCATTAGGAGTTCCTCCTCTCTCTTTCCTGGAGAGATGGTGGACGCTGCGGTGGAGAGGCGGCGCACTGATGACAGTGACCGCCTGGTTCACCAGGCAGTCTCGAAGGCTTCTGGGCAGCCTTGAGCTACTGCGGCTAAACCAAAGAGTTTAGCTAGCGCTTCCTCGGCTGCTAAGACGGTTGCCCTGTCTAAGCCCCGAGGAAAGACTTTCTTCTACTTCTGCTAGGGGAGGTCGACATCAGCCCCCCTCCCAGCCTCCTTTCCTCGAGGAGGAGCAGGGAAGGAGTCAAAGAGAGGTGGGAAACGCTAGGGACGGCGTTCCCCCTCACCTGCTGCCGGAAGTTGGGGGGTGCCTAGCGAGCCATTGGGCAACTTGGCAGCGCTACGGCGCCGAGACCTGGATAGTAGACGTCCTTCGGGAGGGATGTCTACTACCCTTCAAATCTCGGCCACCCCTCACCTCCAACCCAGTCCATCTTCAGACCTACGTCCAGGGTTCATCAAAGGACATCGCTCTTCGACAGGAGATACAGACCATGCTGAGCAAACGAGCTGTAGAGATCATCAGAGATCGGTCACCAGGCTTCTACAGCCGCCTTTTCCTGGTGGAGAAGTTTTTGGGTGACTGGCGCCCGGTGATAGATCTCTCTTCCCTGAACCGATTCATTTGCCAGTCTCGGTTCACGATGGAGACTGCACGTTCCGTGCTTGACTCCATCAGGGAGAACGATTTCATGCTTTCTGTGGACTTGAATGACGCGTATTTTCAGATACCCGTCCATCAATCCAGGAAGTACCTCCGCTTCATCCTCGACGGGACGGTGTACCAATTCAGGGCACTTTGCTTTGGTCTCTCAACTGCCCCACAGGTGTTCACGCAAGTGTTCACTCTAGTGTCTGCTTGGGCCCATTCGCACGGGATACGTCTTCTGAGGTATCTCGACAATTGGCTAGTCCTGGCGAGCTCCCGCTCGCAGTTGCTACGGGACAGGGATCGACTCTTGAGGTTCTGCTGCGATCTGGGGATCGTGGTAAACTTCGAGAAGTCCAATCTCGAACCCAAGCGGAGAATGATGTACCTGGGTATGCTGATCGACACGGTAGCAGGGCAAGTCTTCCCCGCAGACTTGCGGATCAGCAGATTCAGGGAGGCAGCTGACCGATTTCTGTCTTGACAGGCACAGTCAGCTCAGCAATGGCAGGTCGTGATCGGCCACCTGTTGTCACTCGAGAAGTTAGTTCCTCACGGACGTCTTCACCTGCGGTCTCCAGTGGAGACTAAAGGAGAGTTGGTCTCAGGCTCAGGATCCACCGTACTTCCTCGTGTCCCTCACGGAGGAGGTAAGGCAGGACCTAGCCTGGTGGCTCGACAACAGGAACCTCTTAAGCGGAGTGCCCCTACGCTCTCCCCCCCCGGAGATGTTGCTGTTTTCAGATGCATCAACCAAGGGATGGGGCGCACATCTGGAGGAGTTGCTGACTGCAGGTGTGTGGGACCATCACGACAAGCACCTTCACATCAATGTTCTGGAACTCAAGGCGGCGTTTTACGCCCTCCAAGAGTTTCAGGACTGCTTGATGGGACACTCAGTGGTGTTGATGTGCGACAACACCACAATAGTGGCATACATCAACAAACAGGGGGGCCTAGTGTGTCTCCCGTTGCACCAGTTGACTGTGCAGGTGCACGAGTGGGCCATGGCTCACTCAATAGAGCTGTCAGCACGCTACATTCCAGGCAAGAGGAATGTAGTAGCAGACAAGCTCAGCCGTCGGGATCAGGTGATAGGAACCGAATGGTCTCTACACCCAGACGTGGCGGAAAGGCTCTTCAACCTGTGGGGGCGTCCAGTCGTAGACTTGTTTGCCACCCGGCACAACAGAAAACTCCAGGTTTTCTTTTTAGCTGTGCTGGACCCATGGGCAGCTGCAGAGGACGCTCTTCAACACCCGTGGGACAACCTCTTCGCCTACGCCTTTCCTCCCTTCTGTCTGATTCGCAAGGTGATCAGCCGAGTGCTGACCACCCCGAATCTCAGGATGATCCTGCTGGCTCCCAAATGGCCTCAAGCCATTTGGTATCCGGACCCTGGCTCTGCTTGCGGAAGCACCGAGAGAGATTCCCCATTGGCACAACCTTCTAGCCCAGCCACACGTAGAACGGTACCACCGAACAGTCCAGTCCCTACAACTTCACGGCTGGCTGTTATCCAACATCTCTTGCGAAAGAGAGGCTTTTCTCGCAGCGCAGCAACAGAGATGGCTGGACACGTCTGACGGTCCTCTGCAGCTGTGTACTAAGGAAAGTGGGCCGTCTTCTGTGGTTGGTGTCGTAGACGGGGTCTATCTCCTCTCAGAGCCACTCTTCAGCAGGTAGCGGATTTCCTCGTTTTTCTTCGCCGAGAGAAGCTCCTCTCCGTCCCCACAGTCAAAGGATACAGAGCCGCCCTGGCCCTGGTTCTAAAACTGAGAGGACTGGATATCTTGAATTCGTTCGAGATCTTGCTTATGAGGAGCTTCGAAAGGTCTTGCCCACCCAGGGAACTCAGGCCCCCTGAGTGGGATGTGACTCTCGTCCTTAGGAGTTTGACTCGAAGATCATTCGAGCAACTCCGAGAGTCGTCAGACAGGGATCTGACCCTCAAGACCCTCTTCTTGCTGGCCCTGGCATCGGCGAAGAGAGTAGGGGAACTTCATGGTCTGTCTTTCGATGTAAAGCATTCCAGGGGATGGGGATCTGTGACGCTCGATTTCGTCTCGAACTTCGTGGCCAAGACTCAGAATCCGTCGATCCCTGACGACAGGTTCGAGTCTTTCACAATCCCCTCCCTAATGGATTTCACCGACCACGATACGTATGCTGCTTTGTCCTGTGAGGGCACTAAGGCGCTATCTGAAGAGACCTCGACACCTCAGGCCTGAGTGTCGACGCCTCTTCGTTAGCACTACGGTGACCAAGAAGGAAGTATCCAAGAACACACTTTCATTCTGGCTGCGTGAGGTGATCAGGAGGGCGTACGAAACTGATGGTAGCGACGACATCCGTACCCTTCGTCCGAGAACCCACGAAGTCAGAGGTCCTGAAGGCAGGGGTCTGGGCCAACCAGACTACCTTCACCTCCTTCTACCTTCGGGATATTGCCCACAAGTCCTTGGATACTTTTTCCTTGGGACCTGTGGGGGCGGCTCAACACATTGTGTAGCTTACCCAGCACCCGAGCAGGCAGAACAGCATCGATTCCTGGTGTGACTGTAAGAATGAATGAGTGAATGAGAGTGCGACTGGCTTCTCTTCTCCATCTTTCTCTCCCTCTACCTGTGGGCAGAGGGACACAGTCGTCACTACGCTGGAAGTGGAAAAGATGCAGGTAAGCTACTCGACCGAGCCCCATCCTATCCTTTTCATTAAGGATAGGAGTAAATATCCACCACTTCCTCCAAAAAGGGGGGAAGTGGATGCCAACAAGAGACAAACCCATAACTTTATGTTGCCTCTTGCAACAGGAACAAGTTCTTGCTTGCTGGTACGAAGAGATACGCTTGCCTCTCTCTTAGTACTTAGTCCAGAGGTCTGACCATTGATCCTGCGGTGCACACCCTGATCAATCGGACAGAGGCTTGGATCCCTCCCTCGCTCTTACGACCAGGGAGGTATTCCAAGGTTGGGCGAACACCAGTCTGTTCACAAAGACTCAGATTCCTCCCACCAAGAAGTGAGTCTTCCTATTGTTAAAGGACCGAGGGTTTGTATAACGTATCGGAACAAATGACAATTTGTCGAAAATTGCATTTTTCCTAACTATACAAACCTGAGGTCCTTTACATATAGTCCCACCTCATGCCACCCCTCACTCTGCGTTTTTTAGCATGGGCCTAAAGCAAAAGTGATTCTTCACCTCCCAGGCGCACGGCGCGCGCACTGTCGGACAAGCAGTTAACTACCTAACTCCCTTGTTCGAAGCTTATGACCGTTCCAGCTGCTGCTAGTTACCTTCCTATTGTTAAAGGACCTCAGGTTTGTATAGTTAGGAAAAATGCAATTTTCGACAAATTGTCATATCGTATGCGCAAGTGGCAGGAGGAGACCAGGAGGGGTCTGTTGTGGTTCCTCCTGTGGAAGGAGGAGGGTCTCGGGAGGCATTCTCGCTGGACGGGCTTGATGGTCCGTCTCCGCAGGATGCAGTCACTCCTGAGATCCAGAGGTCGTTCGCGGAGGTTATTGCGCTGATTCGTCAGCACAATGACCTCGGGGAAGGATCGCCGCTCCCACCCTCTGACCCCACATTGGGCTTTGAGCCAAGTGGACGCTCTCGTCTCCAGACAGGAGGGTTCGCTTTGGTCTGGTAGGTCTTCCAAGCTCCTTCCTCCACCTCTACCGCGACAGAGGCGCTTCTATGTGCCTTCAGAGGTCCCTCTGCCGCCCAAACACGTTATCCCAGGGCTAGCTAGGCTAACTCCGGGGGTGTCTCTGCAGCAGCTCCTGTCGGAGAACCTCTGGTTCTCGCAGCAAGAGACACTTGCCTTGGAATCTACTGCAATGGCAGCATTCCAAGCAGTCTCCTGGATCGACCTGTGGTCCCTCACAGTGTCAAAAGCCGCGGCCTCCTTGGGGAACATCACTCCTGAAGGGGACCCGCCTTTTGTGAGACTGTGCTAGTCTGGAGGTAGGGCCATATACCTGGCCCACCAGACGGCTAACCTGTGGGCCAACCTGGTTGTCTGGTGTAGAGACGCTGTTCTCACCCGAGTGACCAGGGCGGCTGGGCGTGAGGCGGCCCTGGGTCTTCGCAATGAACCGGTGCGGAGTTCCTCCTCGCTCTTCCCCAGAGAGATGGTGGACGCTGCGGTGGAACAGTGGCGCACTGACGACAGTGACTGTCTCATCCACCAGGCAGTCTCGAAGGTGGCTGGGCAACCTCGGACGACTGCGGCTAAGGCCAAGAGTTTAGCTAGCGCTTCCTCTGCGGCCAAGACGATCGCCTCATCGGAGCCGAGAGGAAAGACTCTGCCTTCGACTTCTGCTGTAAGGAGTGATTGCAACAAGCCCTCCTCCCAGTCCTTCTCTCGAGGAGGATCTGGGAAGAAGTCGAAGAGAGGAGGGAAATGCTAGGGACGGCATTCCCCCTCACCTGCTGCTGGAAGTAGGGGTGTGCCTGGCGAGCCACTGGGCAACATGGCAGCGCTACGGTGCGGAGACCTGGATAGTGTACGTCATTCGGGAGGGATATTTACTACCCTTCGAGTCTCGGCCACCCCTCACCTCCAACCCGGTCCATCTGCAAACCTACGTTTCTGGCTCACCAAGGACGTGACGCTTCGGCAGGAAGTAGAAGCCATGCTGAGCAAACGTGCTGTGGATATCTTATGGGATCAGTCGCCGGGCTTCTACAGTCGACTTTTTCTGGTGGAGGCGTCCTCTGGGGACTGGCGCCCAGTGATAGATCTCTCTCCCTTGAACCGATTTGTTCGGCAGACTCAGTTCACAATGGAAACTGCACGTTCAGTGCTCGATTCCATCAGGGAGAACGACTTCATGCTTTCGGTGGATCTGAAGGCGCATATTTCCAAATACCCATCCGTCAATCCTCCAGGAAGTACCTCCGCTTCATCCACGACGGGACGGTGTACCAATTCAGGGCACTTTGCTTCGGTCTCTCAACCGCCCCACAAGGTGTTCACGCGAGTGTTCACTCTGGTGTCTGCTTGGGCCCACTCATCAGGGATATGTCTTTTGAGGTATCTCGACAACTGGTTAGTCATGGCGAGCTCCCGCTCGCAGTTGCTACGGGACAGGGATCGGCCCCTCGAGTTCTGCCGCAATCTAGGGATCGTGGTGAACTTCGAAAAGTCAGATCTCGAGCTCAGGCAGAGGATGAAGTACCTGGGTATGCTGATCGATACGGTAGCAGGGTGAATCTTCCCCGCAGAATCGCAGATCAGCAGATTCAGGGAGGCAGCCTACCAGTTCCTGTCTTGGCAGGAACCCAGCTCAGCAGTGGCAAGTTGTGATCGGCCACCTGTCGTCACTCGAGAAGTTAGTCCCTTACGGGTGTCTTCACCTGCGGTCTCTCCAGTGGAGACTAAAGGAGAGTTGGTCACAGGCAAGAGACCCACCGTACTTCCCCTTGTCCCTCACGGAGGAGGTGAGGCAGGACCTAGCCTGGTGGCTGGACGACAGGAACCACATAAGAGGAGTGCCTCTCCGCACTCCCCCCCTCCCCCCGGGAGATGTTGCTGTTTTCAGACGCATCCACCGAGGGATGGGGCGCACACCTGGAGGAGTTGCTGGCTGCAGGCGTGTGGGATTGTCACGACATGCACCTTCACATCAACGTCCTGGAGCTCAAGGTAACGTTTCTCACTCTCCAAGAGTTCCGGGACCGTCTGATGGGACACTCGGTGGTGTTGATGTGCGAGAACACCACAGTAATGGGATACGTCAACAAACAGGGGGACCTAGTGTCCCTCCCGTTGCACCAGTTGACATTGCAGGTGCATGAGTGGGCCGTGGCTGACCCAGTAGAGCTGTCAGCCCGCTACATTCTAGGCAAGAGGAATGTAGTAGCAGACAAGCTCAGCCACCGGGATCAGGTGATACCTACACCCAGACGTGGCGGAAAGGCTCTTCAACCTGTGGGGGCGTCCAGTCGTGGATCTGTTCGCTACCAGGCACAACAGGAAACTTCAGGTTTTCTACTTGGCTGTGCCGAACCCATGGGGAGCTGCAGAGGACGCTCTTCAACACCCGTGGGACAACCTCTTCGTCTACGCCTTTCCCCCATTCTGTCTGATTCGCAAGGTGATCAGCCGAGTGCTGGTCACCCCGAATCTCAGGATGATCCTGGTGGCTCCCAAATGGCCTGAGACCATTGGTATCTGGACCTGCTGGCTCTGCTTGCGGAAGCACTGAGAGAGATTCCCCCTTGGCACAACCTTCTCTTCCAGCCACACGTGGAACGGTACCACCAGTTAGTCCAGTCCCTTCGTCTTCACGGCTGGCTGTTATCCCCCATCTCTTGCGAGCGAGAGGCTTTTCTTGCCGAGCAGCAACAGAGATGGCTGGGTACATCAGACAGTCCTCTGCAGCTGTGTACCAGGGAAAGTAGGCCGTCTTCTGTGGTTGGTGTCGTAGATGGGGTCTATCTCCTCTCAGAGGCACTCTTCAGCAGGTAGCGGATTTCCTTGTTTTTCTTCGCCGAGAGAGGTTCCTCTCCGTCCCCACAGTCAAAGGATACAGGGCCGCCCTGGCCCTAGTCCTGAAACTGAGCGGAGTGGATATCTCGAACTCGTTCGAGATCTCCCTGCTGATGAGGAGCTTCGAGAGTTCTTGCCCACCCAGGGAATTCAGGCCCCCGGGATGGGATGTGACTCTTGTCCTTTGGAGTCTGACTCTAAGCCCCTTCGAGCCACTCCGAGAGTCGTCAGACAGGGATCTGACCCTCAAGACCCTCTTCTTGCTGGCCCTGGCATCGGCAAAGAGAGTAGGGGAACTTCATGGCTTATCCTTCGACGTCAAGCATACCAGGGGATGGGGATCTGTGACGCTCGATTTCGTCCCGAACTTCGTAGCGAAGACTCAGAATCCTTCGGTCCGTGACGACCAGTTTGAGTCATTCACGATCCCCTCCCTATTGGACTTCACCGACAACGATGCGGATGAGATGCTGCTTTGTCCTGTGAGGGCCCTACGGCGCTATCTGAAGAGAACTCGGGACCTCAGGCCTGAGTGTCGATGCCTCTTTGTTAGCACCAGGGTGACCAAGAAAGAAGTATCCAAGAACACTCTTTCTTTCTGGCTGTGTGAGGTGATCAGGAGGGCGTACAAAGCTGATGGTAGCGACGACATCCGTACCCTTCGTCCCAGAGCCCACGAAGTCAGAGGCATTGGTCCTTCCCTTGCACTCCGCAAGAATTTCTCCGTGGCGCAGGTCCAGACCACCTTCACCTCCTTCTACCTTTGGGATATAGCCCACAGGTCCTTGGACACTTTTTCCTTGGGACCCGTGGTGGCTGCTCAACAAGTTGTGTAGCTTACCCAGCACCCGAGCGGACAGAACAGTATCGCATCCTTGTGTGACTGCATGAATGGATGAGTGAATGAGAGTGTGAGTGGCTTCTCTTCCCCATCTTTTTCTCCCCCTCTACCTGTGGGCAGAGGGACGCGGTCGTCACTGCACTGGAACAGGAGACCGATGCAGGTAAGGTACTTGACCGAGCTCCATCCTACCCCTTTCATTAGGGATAGGAGCGATTATCCACCACTTTCCCCAACAAGGGCGGGGAAGTGGAAGCCAACAAGAGACAAACCCATGACGTCATATTGCCTCTTGCAATAGGAACAAGTTCTTGCTTGCTAGTTTTAAGAGGTAAGCTGGCCTCCCTCTTATTATTTGGGTCCAGAGGTCTGACCATTGATCCTGCGGTACATACCCCGATCATTGGGCAGAGGCTAGGATCCCTCCCTCTGCTCTTACGACCAGGGAGGGAACCAAGGTTGGACGAACACCAGTCTGTTCATTGACTCAGATTCCACCCACCAAGAAGTGAGTCTTCCTATTGTTAAAGGACCGATGGGTTGTATTATGTATAGGAACAAATAACAATTTGTCGAAAATTTTATTTTTCCTAACTATACAAACCTGAGGTCCTTTACACATAGTCCCACCTCATGCCACCCCTCACTCTGTTTTTCCTGGGCCTAAAGCAAAGTGGTTCTTCTCCTCCCAGTCGCGTGGTGCTTACAACCGGTTCCAGCTGCCGCAAGTTACATTCTTATTGTTAAAGGACCTCAGGTTTGTATAATTAGGAAAAATACAATTTTTGACGAATTGTTATATTTCAATTCAAATGCATACAAGTGGAGGGACCATAGAATAGATAGCCACCCTATCTTCGTCAGTACTGTGGTCTGTTCAGAGGGAAATTAAGTTCCCAAAACATCATATAAATAAATTTCATAGCCATACCTAATACTCTGCTCCTTATGACATATTTTAAATCTGTTGGCAAGAAATGGTCCGAACAGACAATGGTTTGCGTCATAGGTTGAAAGATTTCATGTTAATATCCTCCCTTCGAAGAGCCATCAGCCAGCCGCTTGATTTCTCTCTATTTGATATAACCCTATGGAATGATATGCCTTTTGGACACTTGGCAGAAGTATTGGCACAACCAAACACCATACAAATTGGTATAATTGACGCTATTTGAATGACAATTGACCTAAAACATGAAGACAATACTGAGGACGAATACTCTACAATACGTATGCTTCACTGCTCTTGTTATTGAAGTGACCCCGGCACCAGGTCATCAGTACTAATCCGCAAGATGGGAACATGGTCGAATCTAGGAGAAATGGCGCTCTCCATTGAAGTACCTTGGCGCTACTTTGAAATTAAATGGTAAAATAATGGGATTATGTACAGATTTGAGCAATGGCTCATTTTTCAGCTTATTAAAAGTTCTGTTTGACAAAATTTAATGACTATTACCCAGAAGTTACCCTTTAAGAGTCATCCCCCCAAAATTACAAATTTTTAATTATCCCTTAATGGACGGACACATTCATGAGTAACAATAACAGGTTCTGAATTGTGGAAAGATTACCTCCTGGTGATCATCAATATTACTTGCCATCGATTTGGAGAAATTGGGTGATCAAGAGCATAAATTTACTAATGGCAACTTTTAGACCGCCTCAGCTCACCAATCCTAGGCAGCTCATGATTTAGTTGTGTACTTCACTTCAAGTTGGTTATATATTTGCCCATGAATATACCCTGGGGTTGCTGGTGGTTTTAGTTCTTATCTTTTATGATGTATGTCAGTTATAGTTGTGATTTTACAAAGAAAATTGCCAAGAAATATTATAAAGAAAAAACATTTATAATCCAAAAAAGCTACTGCATCTTCAATCTCAGTAAATTTACAGGCAGTCCCCAGGTTATGGTGGGGGTTCCATTCCCGGCAGGGTGCTGTAAGCCAAGAATCACCTTAACCCAAATCATCATCATTATAATGGGAATAAATAGCACTCACAGTGCTGTACGTCTGGATTACAGCACCGTAAAGCATGTAACTGCACTGAAAAATTGTGGTTAACAGAGCTGTAAGTCCAGAACGACAAAACCCAAGCATGATCCAACCTGGAGACTGCTGTACATAAATGTTTTAAAACAAATAAGTATACTCAAAATTTGTTACTGATTTTAGTTCTTTTCTGTTATGATATTGTGTTAGCTGTAATTATAATTTTACAAAAATAAAGTAAAATTAATTATTAGCAAAAATACGTATAACTTGGTAAAATTTACGATTATCTTGTAAAAGAGACCCCACGAGGTGTTGTAAAGTCATTGTCAACTTCTCGTGGAAGGTAGGCAGAGATTTTTAGAATTTTCTTGCACTTTGTTCATTTGCACGTCTTCCTCTTTCCATTAATTTTATTTTTTAATTGGCTGACCTCAAAATTTCCCTGGTCTGGGGTGAGGCATATGTTTATTTCAGTGCTGGTTAATTTGTATTTTTCATAGCTAACAAACCTGAGGTCTTAACATTAGGGTAAATCTTCTGGTGCCAGCTGGAAACTAGTTAAAACAATAGAAAATTGTAAATGCAATGAATCTGTGGCATCTAGCATACAATGCCTAGTTGAGGTGGAAGCGACTAGAGACCATGCTTGAACCTAGTGACGCATTAGGCTTTCTTCCAACTCAGGATAAGACATAAGAGGTAGGCAGTCAACCTGAGGTCTTAACCTCAGGTTTGGTAGCTATGAAAAATACAAATTAATTAAAAATTTGTTATTTATTCATATGCCAAACAAAGCTTTGGTCTTAACATTAGCATAGAATCACACTTGGTGGGAGGTATTAGAAATCTGAACCAACTGGAGGTTCAGCACACCTGGCCATTCCTCTTAGAAATAGGGATTCTAAAGAACAGGACCTAAGCCTTGGAGATGATAGATATATGGATATCTAACACCCAGTCCACTGGATTTAATACAATGTACCATGTCCAGATTAATTGTACAAATGGAAGTCAAAGAGAACGAGCAAACATACCATGTCAGCCACATGAAACAGGTTTGTCACCACTCCTCACACCTTACTGGGGAGAGGAGTTGAAGCTATTGAGAAGCAGATTTGTATGTTGTATGGAACATAGTAAGTGCTGTAACAGTATGACTGAAAAACTCACCTGCATCAAGCCAGTTCCAGCATATGTGTTTATTCTTCAAACTGGCCATTGGTATGAAGAAGGAGAAAAGGGAAAGAAAAGAGATCAGTCATCTCACTTACTCCCTCCTCAACACTATCATCTTAGGCATGATAAGAACTGTCCCGCCAAGGGCACTGGATTACCTACACAACTTGTTGAGCAGCCACAATTGACTCCAAAGGAAAAATTGTCCAAGGACCTTTAGGCAATATCCTTCAGTTAGAAGAAAGTGAAAGTGGTCTGACATACTCACAAACCAACATTCAAGATTCTAAGAACAAACAAATTCTTCTTAAATGCCAGGGAGGAGCTTATTCCTCTGATGTCATATGCTTCTGCATACACAGTATTGGTGACAGAACTTGACGATGAGGTGTAGGCATGCCTAATCAACCCCTTGTGTGTTTATACATCATAATCTTGACCAAGGAGCTCCAACTCTTTCCAAGGAAGCCAAGGCAGGAAGGAAAACTGTTTTCAAAGTCAGTCCCCTGTAAGCCAATTGACACGAGCTCAAGTGAGACTACTCAGCACCAGTTTCAGGTCCCAAGTAAGAGGCTTGAGTTCCCCAGGTGAACAATCCTGTTCATAGCTCTTGAACCATAAGAGAATTCCCAGGATGAAGTAATGTCCATGTCTTTCAGATGAAGAACTAATCATAAGGCAGCCCTGTTTCCCCTGACAGCAGAAACAGAAGGAAGTTTCTTTGTTCTGAGAATGAGTAAGATCATTATCTATTGAACAGAAATTCTTAGTGGAGAGAAATCCTGTCTATGACACCAATTATTTGCCCTTTTACACCACTGACAAAGATCTTCTGAGGTAGCTGGACATGTGAGTCGCTGCTCTGTGAGAAAGATTTCTCACTCAAAAGAGATACTGGACAGACTCCAGACGTGAAGAGATCAAGATCCTACTGACTGGTGGTACCTCTTCATATGAGAATGGCGGAGACAGTTGTGCTATGGTGGAATCTCTCTCGGCACTGCTGAGAGAAGAGATGAAATACGTAGGAACCACTGCTTGGGGCCACAAAGGGGCTACTAGGGTCATCCTGAATTTCTTTGAACCCATTACTCTGTTCAGGACATGACGGATCAAGCAGAACGGAGGAAAGGCGTTGAACCATGTAGCAAAGAGGTCTAACATGGGTCTTCCCCTTTAGACAGAGGAGATGATAGGATAACCCCAGGGAATGTCCTACGATAAGATGCTCTATGCAAATATGTGCCAAGTACCCTACTATCAACTTGTGCACTGTCAAAGGAATTTGCACAGTAGACAGAGGAGATGTCCTAGCACTGCCAGGAATGTGCATTGCCAACAGAGGAGATATCCTATAAGGAGATCCCATATGATTACAAGTTCAATACTATGATCATAGGCAGTTCATATGAGTCAATCGAGCCTTATTCTTTTATTTTGAATCCCAGTTGTACCTAACAGTGTGGAAGATGTAAGCTAACTTCAACAGTACATGTCTAAGGAATAAATGTTATAAAAATTTTCTTTCTGGGCTCAGCCCGTGTCGCTCCGTGAAATGTATCCTTGATCCTCATTTCTAAGGCATAAATATTGCTATATATACCAGAGAAAAAAGAGAAACAATAGTGCCAGAATAATCTGGCTCGCTCACCTTTTAATAAAGGTGTCGGTATAGTAAAAGAGCGAGTGGAAACCACTACCAGAGGTCCCTTGCCAATTAGCTTCCTTCTCCGCCAAAATCCCCCGTCTATAGAGGAGCCGAACCAAAGCCCTGCTACCCGCTACTACTACAGTGAGCGTCTCTGGCGTCATTCTTTTCGATAGCATCATTATGGAATTTCTTCCCTGATCCAAGGTGGCTCAAGCTTCTGCATCCAAGTTAAGCACTGCTCTTAAGGTTTTAGATCTTATTTATGAAGATCTACATCGTTTTTTGAGTCTTAGAAGTGAGGTAGTGGGAGTATCATTGTTCCCGCGTCGCCTTCTCCCGACTCGTCGACCGCATGACGGTTTCACATGCTCCATTTGGTCCCCTATACCATCTGGGCATCCGATGTTTAGCAGTATTTTCCCTTATCTATATAATTCATTCACATTTAATGCAGTTAGCTTGGTTTTATACATCCTAGCCCTTCACGGGGGTTGTATCACTCCGACCGCATGTCCCTATTATTAGGAGTTTTGTCCCTCATACCTTACGTTGGGACCTTGTTCCTTCGTATTTTTGCCCTTCCGCTCCCTAACCCCCCAAACTTCCACTCATCGGGTACCCCGGTACCCGAGACAAAAGTGGTCACCCAGGCCCCCAGCTGGTATGGGACTCCTCCGGCCCCCTCAGAGGGAGAGGGAGGAAGGCTACAGTGGTTGTCATAACAACCGAGGAGGCCCGACCAGACCCCTCCCTACCATGTGGAAGGGAGGGAAGGGAGAGGGTAAGGCGCCTAATGGGACACGTGATCGGTGGTGGACCAGGACGCGGTAGCAACACAACCACAAGAGGGGCCACGTGAACCCAACTGTACCAACACAAGGTACAAGGCGCCCGAGCTAGCCTAACACACTAAATAACACTGATAAATAATAATATAAATACATCGTAAAAGAATAGAAGGGACACTTGAGTAGGAGAGAAAGAAGCCCAGGAGGAGACGAACTGATCCGAAGAACAGTCGACTACTCGGAGCCTGCAGTAGCCAATGAAGAGCAAGAGCTGGGATGCTGGGGGGGAGAATAACAGTATAGCCCTAAATACCAAACTAAGAGATAATAAGGTATGGGCTGTGTACCCTAATTCTAAAATACAATGTAACAAGAAGATGAACGTAAAATAAGAGCCCATAAGGATAAGATGTCCCAGTATGGGAGACTGGGAAATCTTAACAACACGAGGCGGCTCATGGCCGCCACGAGTCAACCAGGTGACCGTATATGACCTAAAAAACAGAAAATACTGGTCCCTGGAAGACCAAAATACGAAAACTAGACTTATCGGGCACTTAACTTAGCCGAAGCGATAGCAGCACGTTCCATCGTAGAGAAATAAATCCAGAAAAGCGAAAACAACACGAGGGACAAAAATCACAACTGGCGTTGTTGAGCTAATTATAAAGGATGGCCACTAGAGGCGCTGCTCTCCGCTTGGCGTCAGTAGTGGTAGTAGTAGCGGACGCATCACTCTTTGGTATCAGCTCTCTCAGGTGGGGGATTTTGTGATGGAAGGTCTAAATGGTAAATGGCTCGTGGTAGTGGTCTCACTCGCCCCTGTTACCATACCGACGCTTCTTTTATAGAGTGAGCGAGTCAGTTTGACTGACATTTTTCTTGATTTTATTTTTTTCTCTGGTAATATTAGGATTATTTACCTAGAAATAATGAACTTAAGGATATTTCACAGGGCGACACAAGCCAATCACCCAGAAATAGATTTTTCCTTCGTCAAAATCCCTTTTTTGCCCTTCCGCTCCCTAGTCGCCTGCCCCCGATTCTTTTGGTACGGCATACTGACTAGCCACGTGAATGCCAAGGCTAACACACCCAAATCGTCAGATTTGTGATTAGCCTAGCCATTTCAGGACATTTCTTTCTCTCATCCTTTTTGTTACTTCATCTTTCCACCCCCGTGTTAGGCTAGTCAGCTATGTCATTATTGTTATTTTATTGACATTATTTGTGTTGCTATGGTTCGCGGCTTTGAGTTGGCCTATAGGCCTCCCCTCGATCGACTGGTCTTTCACACCGCGTGTCTGTTCACCTGGCTGAGAAGGTTTCCAGTTGATCGCGTAGGAGCCACCCTGTTACCGACCTCCCACCTCCCTTCCCCTCTTCTCCCTACCTACCCGCTCACCCACCTCGGTGCGGTGACGACTCGCTCACTACCCAGCTAGCCTATCCGAGTCTACATTGGTAAGGAGGGGAGTGTCCTTGAGGAGGGAGGGGGACACACTCGGTGCTCAGGTGTACCGTACCCAGCCGCCTTACTACAGGGTTTAGGGACTCGTCCCTCCCCCTCCCTCCACCACCAAGGTGGGCCTCTAGGCATGGGAGGCCGGGACTTCCTCCCTTTCACCCTGAGTATAACTAACTCCCTCCACCACCCCCCCCCCCCTCCCCTCATGTCTGTAACCCTCAGACCCCGGCTGACGCCGGCCCTGACCTTGAGAATGGGATTTTTCAGACTTAAGGCTCCGACCTTATCGTGGAGCTCTATTTTAGTTATAGTTGTATTATATATATATATATATATATATATATATATATATATACATATATATACATATATATACATATATATACATATATATATATACTATATATATATATATATATATATATATATATATATATATATATATATATATATATAATATATATGATATATTTATATTTACTATATATATATATATATATGTATGTATATATATATATATATATATATATATATATATATATATATATATATATATATATATATATATATATATATAATATATATATATCATATATATATATATATATATATATATATATATATATATATATATATATATATATATAGTATATCCCTTTCCATAGCACACACACACATATGCTCTCATATTATGTCTTTTTACGACGAAGTTCCCACTCCGCCAGGTATTTGTCACCCGGTCTCAGCACTCCTCTACCTGATCGCTTGAATGTTACTTCTGGCACCATAATTCTATGAAGTTTTTACCCTGGCCCCCGCCCAGAGTTGTTGAAGTCATGCTCTCACGTTCCGCTCATGACATCAGGTTTTATATCACAGGTCCCGGAGTAATTGTGACAGGGTGACACTTACCTTCCTGTATAATTTTAGATATGTACATACATACATATGTATCTATATATACAGACATTCTGCACGCCGGAGCCACTCCGGCATCAGTCTTATAATTTATTGTTAAACCTCTCCGGAGGTTTTCAATGGTACTCATGTATCATTCGCCTTACAGGTTACCTGTTGTCAAGAGAAGGGCTGCAATGCAGTTCTTCAGGACCCCTGCGGCCACGAGGTATGCCGGTCCCACGCGGGGTGCGCTGTGAGGGTGGACGATTACACGGTGTGGCACCATGAGAACTGCTCCACGTGCTACATCCTTGTAACTGAAGCCTCCACCGAGGTACGTCTCATTTCAGACTGCCCTTGTTTTGATACGATGAGTTTCCTTCCTGTTAATTTGCCTTTTATACTAGTTTACTCTATCTCTAGTTGTAAGTTCTAACACTAACACCCATTGCAGGGCCTGGAAGATGTCCGGTCTGCAGCACTGGCCTTCCTGAAAGCCTGGGTCGGGGGCTTTGGTAGGAACTCTCCCAAGGGATGCCCCTACATCCTGGCCCAGGATATGGCGGACCTCATCTTTCCCGGCGCCAAGAAGGGGTCAGTGGTGGAGCTGGACGTGGCTGCCCCCTCATAGCTGACATACAGGCCATGGTCGCACCCCAGGAGGACGGTGCCATCGCCAAGGAGGTCGCGGGAGAAGTCGCGGCCCTTAATTTGGACCTGGAGCCCATGACTGTTTACGTCATGGGCAGCGTAAGGGTGTGAGTGAGGCAGGTTCTGTAGGGGCTCAGGGGCTTTCCTTGAGCCCTTCCCTTTCACTTCCTTCCACTTCTACTTCTTTCCGGGGGTTCTCAGAGAAGCAAAGGTCCGTTAGGCCTAAGTCTTCTCTGACAATCCCCAAAGTGAAGTCTTCTTCAGGCTTCAAACCTAGGATGAAGTCCCTGCCTAAGAAGTCAATCCCTTCTCCTGTCTCTAAGCCGTTGGCTCACCATCCCGAGGCTGACAAGACGAAGGCGGTCTCTTCTTCAAAGTCCCCTAGACACAAGCCTTGCAAGGAGAAAGCTCCTGCTTCCTCCTTCGACCCCAAAGCCTTCTCCTCCAATATGTTGGTGCAAGTAGGTGACGTCGTCGGGAACTGGGTACAGACCAAATTCCAGGAGATGTTCTTGCAACTCTCCAGTTCAGTCGAGGCTTCCGGTCAGTCGATCTAATCCCTGACGGAGAGGGTCGCGGCCCAGGAGGGCGCAATCACGGGCATCCGGGATACTTTGGCTGCAGGGCATCCCCAGTCAGGTCAAGCGATCTTACCCTCGCTTATGCCTGACTCTTCTAACCTCCCTCCATTTAAGCCCAACAACCCTTGGAGGGTGGCTCTTCACGCTCCCTTCTCAGAAGGGATGCTTTCTATCGAAGGTTGCTAAACTCGGAGACTCGAGGACTTCGAGTTTTACCCCGAGAACCTGCAACCACCATTCATGGGCTACGTCTGTTTAACCGACGCAGCCATGATGAGAGAAGACAAGGTCCCTAAGGAGACTGTCATTCTCCCCCAGGAGCAGGCTCAGCAAGCCTGGCTGCGGAGCTTAGCGGAGTGGGAGTGTGAGAATACTCGCCTCACCGCCTTTAGGAGCCCCTTCACCATCTTCACTACGGTGGAAGGTACACCACTTCCGCTTACTCTGAAAGTGGTGGAAGCTACCTACCAGGCAGCTCTAAAGGATGAGCCTATGCCCCAGCTCCGGGAGATGGAACCGACCTCTCTCCTAATTCCCAGCTCAGAAAACTACTTTGAGGGGGCAGCTCCTACTTTTACTGTAGGAAAGCTTAAGCCTGACTGTGCCACTACTTTGTTCAGCGAGAGACTACCCAGACTCTCGGATTTGCTCATCCAGACAGAGTATGATGCCCGGACTAGGCTCAGCAGGTCCCTCAACTCCTTGACGATGGCGGAGATGACGGCCCTTGTTTATGAACAAGAGCCATTATTTAAGGTCATGGCTAAGTCGCTTCTGCATACAATGCAGTGCAACTTCTATGACTTTGTCATCGCAAGGCATAACTTTAGGAAACACGTTCTGGCGGAGGCTATGATCCGCCATGAACCAAATAAACTTATCTCCTCATCCGTATGGGGCACAGACCTCTTCCCCACTCCAGTCGTGAATGAGGTTCTGTATGAGGCCTCTAAAGTTAATCAGAGCTTGAGGGTCAGGTGGGGTCTCATTGCGAAACGTAAACCCGAATCCACCGGATCCAACCCCAGGCAGAAGAAAAAGCCTAAGAAGTTCCAGTCCTTCCAGGCACCTCAACAAGCTCTGGTCCAGACGGTACAGGTACCTCAAGTACCACAACAGGCGGCGTCAAAGGCACAACCGCAACAGCAGTATGTGCTTCTGACACAACCTCCTCAACAGCCCCAGCCATCAACCTCCTTCGCTGTCTCGCCCGCCTATAACGCGGCTTTTGAGGCTCAGTCCTTTCAGCCGTTTAATAGGTTCGCCAGAGGTAGCCGGGCCAGAGGTGCCTTCCGCCAAAGAGGAGCCGGAAGGGCCGCCAACAGGGGCAGAGGTTTCCAGGGAGAACGCGGAAGCCACCCATCGGCAAACCAGCAGTGAGAGTCCCAAGGTAGGAGGGAGGCTGTACCTCTTCCGTCAAAGGTAGGGGTTCAGCCCTTGAGCTCAGAGCATTGTGACCAAAGGTCTGGGATGGAGTTGGCTTCAAAGTCCTCCTCCATCCAACAGCTTATATCAAAGACCAACAGCGGAATTGATAAAGTATACCCAAGATCTTCTTCTCAAAGGTGTAGTATCAAGGGTCAAGAATTTAAAGTTTCAAGGACGCTTGTTCAGCGTGCCAAAGAAAGGCTCAGAAAAGCGAAGAATTATCCTAGACTTGTCCCATCTAAACTCATTCATTCTTTGCGACAAGTTCAGGATCCTGACCGTTTCGCAGGTACGGACCTTGCTTCCCCGTGGGGCCATCACAACCTCTATAGATCTTACAGATGCCTACTATCATGTTCCAATAGCAAGACACTTCCGCCCCTTTCTAGGCTTCAAACTGGGAAGGATAGCTTACTCCTTCAAGGTGATGCCATTCGGGCTCAACATTGCACCCAGAATCTTCACAAAGTTGGCAGAAGCAGTCATCCAAGAGTTGAGGAAGGAAGGAATAATGTTAGTCGCCTATCTGGACGATTGGCTCATATGGGCAAGCAACCCCGAGGAATGCCAAAAAGCGACGGTCAAAGTAATCAAATTCCTGGAACACTTAAGGTTCCAAATAAACAGGACCAAGTCCAGGCTAACACCGGAATCACGCTTCCAATGGTTAGGCCTACAGTGGGACTTGAGATCCCATACTCTATCACTCCCGCCGTTGAAAAGGAAAGAAATAGCCAAATCCATAAGGCAGTTTCTCAAACATGCCCAGACCTCCCGGAGGAACCAAGAGAGAATCTTAGGCTCGCTCCAATTTGCTTCAGTCACGGACATTCTTCAGAAAGCCAGACTGAAGGATATAAACCGGGTCTGGCGTTCAAGAGCAAACCGCAGGTCCCGGGACAAACTAGCCTCCATCCCGGCGATTCTACGGAAACGTCTCCATCCATGGACGGAAGTCAAAAACTTACCAAGAGCAGTACCTCTCCAGTTTCCCATGCCTTCATTAGTGATCCACACAGATGCTTCACTAAGCGGCTGGGGCGGGTACTCACAGTACAAAAAGGTCCAGGGAACCTGGTCCTTACCATTTTGCCAGCTGCATATCAATGTACTGGAAGCCATGGCAGTATTTCTCACTCTCAAGAGGCACTGGCCTCCCAAGAAAATACATGTCAAGCTAGTTCTAGACAGCGCAGTAGTAGTCCACTGCATAAACAGGGGCGGATCCAAGTCAAGTCACCTGAACCATGTACTGATAGCCATTTTTACCTTGGCGGACAAGAACAAATGGCACCTGTCAGCCACCCACCTAGCCGGGGTAAGGAACATGGTAGCAGATGCTCTATCACGCTCTGCCCCGCTGGAGTCGGAGTGGACCTCTTCGCCACGGAGTCAAATCAGCAACTCCCTTGCTATGTGGCTCCCAACCTGGACCCTATGGCCTATGCCACGGACGCTATGACTCTGGACTGGAACAAATGGAAGAAGATTTATCTGTTTCCTCCAGTGAATCTTCTTCTGAAAGTACTGGACAAGCTCAGGACATTCAAAGGACGCATTGCCTTAGTAGCCCCCGACTGGCCCAAAAGCAATTGGTTTCCCCTACTTCTAGAATTGGGACTCCGGCCTCAGCAGATTCCCAATCCCAAACTGACTCAGTTAGTACAAACGCGGACTGTGTCCGCTTCCTCAAGAATTCAGAAAGCCCTAACTTTATGGATTTTATGAAGTTTGCGGCACAAAGGGATGCTAACATTGATCCCCAAAATATCAAATTCTTAGAATCTGATAAAAGGGAATCCACATTGCGTCAGTATGACTCAGCTGTTAAAAACTGGCTGTTAAAAAACTGGCTTTGTTCCTCAAAGGTTCAAACGCACAAACCATGACCACAAATTTGGCCATAACTTTCTTCAGGACATTGTTCGAGAAAGGCCTAGCAGCAAGCACAATAGCTACTACCAAATCAGCTCTTAAAAAGGGATTTTGACGAAGGAAAAATCTATTTCTGGGGGAGGACCTGTGTCGCCCGGTGAAAAATTCCTGTAGCTCATTTTTCAAGTATAAATATATCCTAAATATACCAGAGAAAAAGCTTACATGGTATGCTGAAGTTACTACCCTCAGCGCTAGCACCCCGAAGGGTGTCGGTATAAGTAAAGGGGCGAAGTGGTTACTATTCACAGATCCTCTGCCACTTAGAAGATTCCCTCTTCAAAATCCCTCTGCGGTGGGAGCCATTCCAAGCATCCCCCGCCTCACCCTCCATTCGCTACTACTACTAATACCCACACGCATCCTCATTCCTGGAATATACCTCCGGGCTTGGATTGGCCAAGGGTTGGGAAGAGTAAGGCGAAAGAGAAAAGGGCTGGGTTCACCGGGCGACACAGGTCCTCCCCCAGAAATAGATTTTTCCTTCGTCAAAATCCCTTTTCTGGGTTCGACCTGTGTCTGCCGGTGAAAACATATAAGAGAATTCCATCCAAGCCAAATAGAAAACAAACCAGTATAATAATGGAGGTTAATAAAAACCTTAGGTTTCAATGAAATGGAATTTAATGACTAAACTTAATGTAGAAAATAAACTTATATACTACTTAAAGTATGGCTTAAACTATAACTTAAGAGTAATATTTACAAGAACTGGTAATACTAAAGTACCACATGGTACCCAAAGTGACTTGGACAAATATGTACAGACTGGACGTAAAACAATCATGGCTTTACGACCAATATTACAGTAATATATACATAAGTTCCGAGGATGGGATGGCTAAGGACCAGCCCGGCCCGGAAGAGGTAGGTTGGTGGGGAATATAAGCGAGTCAGGCAGGAAGGAGAGTATTAGGGAAAGGGAAATAGAAGTGTTAGAAGGAAGTTTATAAGGCACAATTATTCTGGGGAAACTATGCTTCCCGCTGCCACTGTTGGGAATTTAAGGGCCTCTATATTTTTGAGATAGTGGCGTTTAAATACTGCTGGAGATTTCCAACCCGTATACTTCTTCAGGTCCTCAAAGTTCATGTTTTGAAAATAGTTAATAGAGGTGGCTACTGCCCGGATGTCATGGACATGTGGGACTGAATCCGGGTTAGCTTGTTTAATAAAGTATAGTATTTGTTGCCTAATACCTTTCAGAGAAATTGTCCCACCTTTCTCCCTAATAAACAGAGGGCCTGAAGTCTTTTGAGAAGTCCTGGCTAGGAAGGATTTTAGTGTATAACTGGACACAATGATGTGTCCTGCATAAGGGGGAGAATTTTCCAAGGAGTCCACCTGTTCTGTGGGTCCTCGTTTTTAGCCAGAAATTGTCGATCGGGTGATAGCAGGACTTCACCTGATGGGAGGAATTCAATATGGCCTGGATTCCTGGAGAGAGCAGAGAGTTCAGATATTCTGGCTCCTGAGGCTAAAGCCATAAAAAATAATGTCTTCCTAAGAAGGGTTAGATATGGGCATGCCTCATTGTTAGAGTCCGAGGCAAGTCTAAGGACATCATTCAGGAACCAGGAGACCGACTGGGGGCAATCTGCTGGTCTCCTTCCGTAATGCTGATTTTAGCGTAGTAATGGTACTGGTGGCTAGACCCTTCTCGAAGAGAGATCTAAAAAATGAGATGGCCAAATTTGTGGTCATCTCATGAGCATCTGAGTCCTTCAGAAAGTTAGCTAATTTCTTAACTGCTGAATCGTATTGTCTGACCGTTGAATCCCTCTTTGTCTGATTCAATAAATAGGATATTTAAAGGGTCAATGCTTGCATCCTTCTGAGCTGCAAACTTCATGAAGTCCATAAAGTTAGGGCACTCAGAATTCTTGAGGAAGCTGACACAGTCTGAGTTTGTACTACCTGCGTCAATTCCGGATGGGGGATCCGTTTGGGCCTGAGATTCAGTTCTAGAAGAAGTGGATACCAGTTGCTCTTTGGCCAGTTGGGTGCTACTAGGGCTACCTGGCTTGTGAAGGATCTTAGTTTGTGTAAGACCTTCATCAGAAGATTCACTGGTGGAAAAAGGTAGATTTTCTGCCAGTTGTTCCATTCTACGGACATTGCGTCTGTGGCGAGTGCTAGTGGGTCTAGGTTGGGAGCCACGTAGCAGGGTAGTTTGTGGTTGGCTTCCGTGGCAAAAAGGTCTACTTGAAGGCCCTGGATTTGATTGCCAATCCACCGGAAGGAATCTGCGTCCAGTGACCACTCCGACTCCAGCGGGGTTGTCCTGGACAGTGAATCCGCAACGACATTCCCGACTCCTGCTAGGTGAACTGCTGATAGGTGCCATTGGTTCTTTTCTGCCAGCAAGAAAATTGCCAGAAGAACGTGATTCAACTTGCTTGACCTGGAGCCTCCTCTGTTTATGCAGTGGACTACTACTAGACTGTCCGAGACCAGTCTTATATGTTTCTTCTTGGCCGGAGACAGACGTTTCAGGGTCAAGAACACTGCCATTGCCTCCAGGATATTGATATGAAACTGGCGGAATGTCTCCGACCATGTTCCTTGTACCT
This sequence comes from Macrobrachium nipponense, assembly GCF_015104395.2. NCBI lineage: Eukaryota > Metazoa > Arthropoda > Malacostraca > Decapoda > Palaemonidae > Macrobrachium > Macrobrachium nipponense. The sequence continues at coordinate 52,767,389 of NC_087201.1, read as the reverse complement.
TTCTGTGCTGAGAATACCCTCCCCACCCACTTAGGGATGCATCCGTGTGGATAGTTAAAGACGGGGGAGGGAACTGAAGAGGTACTGACTTGGACAGGTTCTGGTGATCCGTCCAAGAACGGAGCCTCTTTGTCAGAATAGGCGGAATCACTGAAGACCTATCTCTGAGTCTGATATTGGCTCTTGATCTCCAGACCTGATTGATATCTTTCAATCTGGCCTTTAACAGGACGCCGTCACGGACGCGAAGTGTAGTGAACCTAGAATCTTTTCTTGGGCCCGGCAAGAAGCTTTCTTGCTCTTTAGAAAACGCTTCGTGGCTTTTGCTATCTCTTTTGCCCTCTTGATTGGGAGAGATAGCTCGTGTCTGTTCAGGTCCCATTGGATTCCCAGCCGCTGGAAACGAGAAGCTGGGGTGAGCCTGGATTTCTCCCCGTTTATCTGGAATCCTAATGATTCCAGAAACTGCATCACCTTGTATGTTGATCTGCGGCATTCCTCGATGCTGGTTGCCCAAATGAGCCAGTCGTCTAGGTAAGCTACCATCAGAATGCCCCTCGTCCTGAGAACTTGTACTACTGTCTCTCCTAATTTGGTAAATATTCTGGGCGCAATGTTGAGCCCGAACGGCATGACTCTGAATGAGTAAGCCTGTTTCCCTAGTTTGAACCCTAGGTACGGAGAGAAGTTCCTTGCTACCGGAACGTGATAGTAGGCATCTGTAAGATCGATAGTGGTGGTGACGGCCCCACGGGGAAGTAAGGTCCGAACCTGCGAGGTGGTCAGCATGTGGAATTTGTCGCAGCGAATGTACGAGTTGAGACGGGACAAGTCCAGAATCACTCTTCTTTTGCCTGAGTCCTTCTTGGGGACACTGAACAGACATCCCTGAAATTTTATGTGCCCCACTTTCTTTATTGCTTTCTTCTGGAGGAGGTCCTTGGTATAGTCTATCAGGTCCACCGTAGGCTTTTGATAAAAGGTGACTGGTGGAGGAGACCCTTTCTCCCAACTCCACCCTAAGCCTTTCGAGGCTATACTGTGGGCCCATGGACTGAAGGTCCAATGGTCCCGGAAAAAGTATAGCCTCCCTCCTACCTGCGGACCCTCACTGGTTGGGTGCAAGTCTGGAGCCTCTGCCTCCACGCAAGCCTCTTCCTCTTCGCCGCCAAGTAGTCGTTGGCCACCTCTGGCTCAATTACTTCCGGCATGCCTACTATAGGAGCGAAAGAGATCTCTCGCTTCATAGGTAGGGTTAAAGACCGGAGAAGTTACTATAGCCGAAGAGGTAAACGGCTGTGGGGCTGACGGAGTTTGCACTAAGACAAACTGCTGTTGGGGGTGCGCTTTCGAGGTGGAAGGTTTTCCAACTTGGGAAACTGGCACTGCATGAACAATTGCTTGTGGCCTAGAGCCCTGGTAAGGGTTATATCTCCTTGCCTTCTTCTTGGTTTTTGATTGGTGTCTGGACCCTTCGAACTGATGTTTGAAGGGGAGACCCCAGCGAACCCGAAGACTTTGGTTTGCCCTGGATGCCTCCTGGAGGATGTTGGTAACTTCCTCCTTTGGGAAAAGGTTTTCTCCCCAGATAGAAGACCTGATGAGCCTACTCATTGTAGGTGGACGCTACCAACTCCGCCGCAGTGACGGAGTTGATAGACCTTGCCAGTCTAGTCTTTGCCTCGAACTCCGTTTTCACCAGGTGATCCGGAATCCTAGGCAATCTCTCGGAAAACAGGTCGGAAGCACATTCCGGGTCGAGTTTACCTGTGGTAAACGTCGCTGGAGCGTCCTTCCAAAAGTCTGGTCCAGTTGGAAAGAGAAGGGAGGTAACCTCCGTCTCTCTCAATACCGGAAGCGGCTTGTCCTCTGCCGCAGCTTGTAGTGTTAAATCCGCCACCTTAGATGTGCATGGTGACGGAACGCCATCCGGGGTCACAAACATCGTGAAGGAGCCTTTATGTGGCGTTAACTTCGTGTTAACGCAACCCCATTCGGACAAGGTGCGGACCCAGATGTTTTGAGCCTGCTCTCTCGGGAAGATAACCGTCTCCTTGGGGACTTTATCTACCCGGACCAGCGCATGTTGGGCCAGTCTCACAAACCCAGGGAATGGGAATTGGAGACCTGGAGGAAACAACTCAAAGTCCTCAATCGGCCGGGTTCCACATCCTTCAATAGTAAGTTTCCCGTCCAAGAACGGGGCATGAAGTGCTAGCCTCCAAGGATTCTCCTTATCAAAAGGAGGAAGCTTGGAAGCATCCGGTACCATCATAGACAGTGCCGGAGTACCGGAGTGAAGGAGGCCGGAGAGCATATCCTCCAAAGGCTTTATCCTCTCGGTCAGAGACGTAAACGCCTGACTGGAGGCATCCGGGACTGAGGCAAGACGCATTGCCTCAAGCCTTTGATCTATGACCCCACTAACCCTCGATAACAGAAGGCTAGTGAAGGCTTCTAGATCAACACCAGACTCCGCCGCCCTAGGGACGGTGGACTGTAAACCTATTCCCGCAGTAGGGGAAGGGTTTAGGGCAGCAGGCGATTGAGTAGAGGCCGACGGCTGTGGGGTCGAGGACGACTCCGTCGCCGCTGGTGGAGCTGGCTTTGTGCCTTTCTTCAAGGTTTTTGTTTTAAAAGCTTTTACTTTGGGAGCAACAGAAAGTGCTCCCGCAGCAGGAGGGGTGGGCTTAGAGAAGCCCAGAAAGGAAGAGGAAGAAGAAGGAGTAGGACTAAGTAAAAGACTCGCCTCGCTTACCTCCCCACCTACCTGCTCCTCCGTGACCATAGGCTCTAGGTTTATATTGATGGCCGCCACGTCGTCCATCAGGTCCTGGTCGTCAGTGGCCGGCATGGTTGCCAATCGAATGGCTTCAATCAGCGGTTCAGCTACCTCCGCTGGCACCGCTGTGGTGGCTGTGGCCCCCTGGAAAAGGAGAGCACAAAGTCCTGCATCCAGCACGTATGGCTGTCCTTTAGGGGCGTTCTTGCCAAAGCCGGCCACCCACTTCCTCAGGTTGGTCCTCGCTTTGTGGCGGATCGCTGGATCGGCCTGTCAGGGAGGAACTGTATTAGTACAATGCCTGGAACAAAATCCAATACAACATCTTATCAAGTTATTGTGACATGATTTAAACACAAATGGTGTAGCGAAGAAACTTACATGCTCATCAACTAGAGAGGACACCATCTCATAGCACACCGTACACGTGTCGGGGTGCCAGACCATGTAGCTCTCCAGCTGTACAGCACAATTAGCGTGAGAGCGACACACTACATGGCCATACGGCTTGCCTAGGGAGGCGGGGCACCCCTATGCCTGGCAGCAGACCATCTGTAACGGAAATTGATTACGAGTACCGAACTTCGGTAAGCAACGGAGAGAGCATGCACCTTAATCTAGATAGGTCAAGATCTATATGCTACACAGGATCAAAATAAGTACTATGAATAAAGTAATTACTTTGGGCGAGATTGCCTGGACTCGCTTCCGTCCCTATAATAGATATCGGTTTGTTAAGCAGGATCTGAGGTCCGCCGATGCCGGGGGGGGGGGGGGGGGGGGGGGGGGGGTGGGGGGATTGAGGGGATCTCCGCCACCTCCTCAGGCATCTGGCTGGTTGGAAGGCTACGTTGCGTAGCCGGACCTAGTTTATGAATTCCACCAAAGCTGAGAATTAGGACGGAATAGAGAACTGGCAATGTATTTCTTAATGCTCCGTTGCCGAGTGTGGGGTGAGTCACACCGGCCTGGTCATTATAGGACCGGAGCTATGGGGGGGGAGGCGGAAGCTCCGTCCACTAGCTGAATCGCTCCCCCAAACTCTCTTGTAATGTAGGAGGAAAGGGGCTGGTGCGGGGGGAGTCAGTAGGGTATACCTCTGAACCTGCACGCATTAATTTAAAGGGAGCGAAGCTCCCGACCGAAACCTCCTGAGTGAGAAGGATTGGAGAGCGAAGCAACGAGCGACGGAGCTGCTATAATGAATGCTCCGGAGCTACGTCCGCCAACTGGTGCGGTACCGCTTGTGAGTCGGCGGCATCTACTCGGAGACACACGGGGTGGTATATAATAATAACACTACATCACTCTCTCTCCCCCCTTAATTTACATTCCCCCCCCCTCTAGTAAGAAGGGGGGGTTGGGGAGGGGGAGAACGTGATGCATGTGGTTGGTCACGAACGCCTGGCCACCCACCCGATCAGAGATGGACCTCCACCCTAGGTAACTTGGCCTACCCTTTGTAGGGAGAAGGCAGACTGGCACATGGCCGGTCGTGGTTAGGTGGTGGTTGCTCACGATCAGGAGGCTATGCCGGGTAGCCAGACGTACTAGACCGGTATTTCATAACATATACACAATATAAATGTTACAATATACTATATTCATAGCGAGGTCTAATGGAGGGATGCAAGGATATTAGGCTAAGAAAGGAGGGAAGAAAGCACCCGTATGGATCTGGCTAAGAACCGAGAACACAACAAACTGGGCAGGGTAGGCCAAATGACCACCCCTGCCAGACTGAAGTGGACGGTAGACCTCTACCAAACCTACTAAACCGAAATTCTTCGGTTTAGACCGGCCGAGCGGGTACCTCAGGCAAAACTGCTAAACCAATTTGTTCGATTTAGGCAGCAGTGAGGTAGATCCAAGAACACACCGGTTGAGAACTAATATCTTATAATGTTCTCCCTGCTAGGCTAATAGCACCACAGGGGAAGTTAGGTGTGTTAAGGGTACTAGGTAAGGGACCCCTAGCCTATCTTCCTAGGCTAGTTTTTAAAATAGGTGAGGAGATGATGCAACCCCTCCAACCTCATTAAATCAATCATGTACAAAATCTAAACATATCTAAATCATGCTACTCAAACATATCCTCCTAATTCAGGAGGGAGGGATAATGAGAGAAAAAAGGAGAAACGGCCCCTCCCTCTCTCTTCCCAAATATGATAAATACGACAAAATTGATATTATGCACCGTTATAATTCATGCAGAGATAGGCGCTAACCCGCCCCTGAACCGTTGGGGGGGGCCTATTATTTACGACGTAAACTAACGCACTGCTCTGTACCCCCAACGAAAGCCAAGGGCGGGATAGGCCCATGCTAAAACCAGTACGGATTGTAAAACATATATGGTACTGACCCAACGCATCAATTTAGAAAAAGGTACATACGTTAATATATAATTGTAAAATTTCGTAGGTCTCGTGTGCTGAAAATTTACACGCGTTCCGATGACGCTCCCAAAATGGCGGCTCAGCCGACGGCGCCTCCAATACTATTCTGAAGGGCCGAAGGCGACTTATGGGGAAAATTCCATCATAAAATGAAAAACATGTAAATTGGGGTACTCAACTTAGGTGTAGAAGTAACATCTGACGAAGCCATGATGAATGAATGGAAAGAACTGGGCAAAACTCCTGGAGCAAAAAGACGTGCAGCACACACAAGACCGCTAATTACAGGAATGAGGATGCGCGTGGGTATTAGTAGTAGTAGCGAGTGGAGGGTGAGGCGGGCGATGCTTGGAATGGCTCCCACCGCAGAGGGATTTTGAAGAGGGAATCTTCTAAGTGGCAGAGGATCTGTGAATAGTAACCACTTTGCCCCTTTACTTATACAGACACCCTTCGGGTTGCTCGCGCTGAGGGTAGTAACTTCAGCATACCATGTAAGCTTTTTCTCTGGTATATTTAGGATATATTTATACTTGAAAAATGAGTTACAGGGATTTTTCACCGGCAGACACAGGTTGAACCCAGAAAAGATCTTTCAATTTGGTTTTAATATAGATCTGACAGATTCCTATTTCTCCTCTATTCCAAAGGCTTGCGCTAGACTCAGACCCTCTGAGAGACCTAAGTCAGTCTCATGGTTTTTAAATGATGTCCTTAAATTGGCCTCACAAATCGATAATGACTCCTGTGAATATATAGCTCTTTTAAGGAAAACGTTATTCCTAATAAGTTTGGCCTCAGGAGCTAGAATTTCAGAACTGTCGGCTCTTTCAAGGGATCCAGGTCTCATTGAATTCCTTCCCTCAGGAGAACTTCTCCTTTCTCCAGATCGTCCATTTTTAGCCAAAAACGAAGATCCACAAGAAAGGTGGGCCCCTTGGAAAATCATACCACTTCCACAGGACCAGTCAACTCCTTAAAAGCCTACTTGAGTAGGACTACCCTGATATCCTAAGGCCCATTATTCATTAGGGAGAAAGGTGGTACAATTTCCTTAAGGGGGCCGGCCGGCTAATGCCGTTTTTTAACGACAGGACTTTGACATTCATACCACTTAATAAGGTGACTTGGGACATCTCCAAACTGCATATGATTTTCGCCTCTGACCTTCGGTTTGTGACGCCAGGGCGATTTATCCCGAAAATAACCACTTTTCAAATTCTATCTCCTCCCTTGATATTTAATATTAAGACCTGGGATTACTACCATATATAGACCTGATGTAGACCTCCAATCAAATGGAGTTTTTCTAAAAGTCATTTTTTTGCTAGATATGAATTTTTCAATATGGTAAAAAAATAAACCCTATAAATCACGAGAAAAAAATGTATAAAAAAAAGACGAAACAAAAATTGGAAAAAAGGGCTCTATTTGATTGTTCTATAATGTCTTTCTGAGTTATATACCAAATTCCAATGTTATAGCTTTAAAACTAAGTGAGGAGATAGACTTTGAAGGTCAATAAGTATAGTTTTGAGATACGGGCGTTCAAAGTTTTCCTTCGTATTTCTATAAAGACAATGTTAATAAATAATGATTATTATGACTTTTTTGTATATTTCTTTTTGTGTATTAAACAAAACCTAAAAACATTTATTTATCATAATTTATAATACAAATGATGATCCCTTTGCTCATATATCGTAGCCTGGGGCACGCTTGAGGCAAGATGGGCATCCTTCCTACGTAATCCCCTCTCTCCCCTTCACTAACTCTGCTTATTACAGCGAATTTTCTTCTTCTGTATGTTAGCGAGATATTTTCCTTGTATTTTCCTCTTTGGCATGATGACATTCTTGCCGAAACAAAGATAAACAAACATAAATGCAAGAGAATGTCAGAGGTGAAACTCGAAGATGTACTCTCTTTTTACAAAGACAATTTAATAAATCATGATTATTATGAATTTCATAGTCCATTTTGGGTATTAAAAAACCAAAACTATGTTATTTATCATAAATGAAGATCTCTCTGCTCAAAGATACGAGCCTTGGGCATACTGTGACGTGTGCTGTCAGGCAAGAAGGGGGCGTTACTAAGCAACCCTCCCCTCTCTCTTCACTAACTACGCGTATATTATGATATCCTGTAATAATGCTTGAGCGATTTTTCTTCGTCTGTATGTTAGCGAGATGTTTTCCTTGTCTTTTCCTCATTGGCATGATGAACTCCTTGCCGAAACATACATAAACATACGTGAAAGCAAGCGAAAGTCACGAGGTGAAACTCGAACGTGTAATCTACTTGAAGTCTATGGTCGCACTGATTCATGGTTGAACCAGATACTCGCTTCTGCGTCTGCGAGCCACGGAATCTCTACAGATGCCATTTCTCACAATTTCTTTGCCAATAATTATCAAAATTTACGATAACAGAAGAAATATTGCATTTTCTTGTACGGATGAATGTTTTAGGCTTATTGAGTTATGTTTACTAATTACCTTGTAACTACGAAAGTAAGAGGAATTTTGACGAAATATTTCGTATACGTATTTTCAATTACCATATGAAGCTCCATGAATTTTTTCATGACTTTGCATTTTTTGCCCTATACCACTGTATATAATAGGGGTTCCAGCCGGCCCCCTTAAAAGGAATTAGGCAAAAAATTTTGTATTTCATAAAACAGGCCAACCCGGAGTCTTTTCCAAGGGCTCATGATGTTAGAGCAGTTGCCACCTCCATCAATTACTTTCAACATATGAACTTTGACGATCTTAAGAAATACACAGTCTGGAAATCTCCGACAGTATTTAAACGCCACTATTTGAAGTCCTTAGAAGCCCTTACATTCTCTGCAGTGGCAGCTGGAAACACAGTTTCCCCTGACACTGCTTGATATATACTTCTTAAACCTTATCTCTGTAGCTCTTTCTCTTCTGCCTGCCTCACTAGCACCCTTACTTAGCTCGGTCGTCTCTGTATATTTAACCTGGGATGTAGTTGTACATACTATATGGATATTGTTACCTTGTCTTTGGGCTTAGTTCCCTTATTTGTTCTGTATACCCTTACCATATCTGTTACTATGGTTTTGTGTTCTTATTATTAAGTTACTTTAAGGTCTATTAAAACGCATTGTTTCTGTATATTTTTATCACTTTATTGTAATCTTAAGTTCTATATTATAGCAACTAACCTTACTTGTGTTTTAATTTACCTGATTTTCAGTATTTTAATATGTTGTGTATAACTTTCCAAGCTTGGTGGGGCCAATTCTCTGGCACTATTTCATGGAGTGACACGGGCTGAGCCCAGAAAAGGGATTTTGACGGAGGAAAAATCTATTTCTGGGCAATGACCCGTGTCGCCCAGTGAAATCCTACCCTCTTTTCACATTCCTCACCCTGTCTGGCCCAAGCTTGGGTACTATCTTCAGGAATGACGCCAGAGACGCTCACTGTAGTAGTAGCGGGTAGCGGGGCTTTGGTTCGGCTCCTCTGTAGACAGGGGATTTGGCGGAGAAGGAAGCTAATTGGCAAGGGACCTCTGGTAGTGGTTTCCACTCGCTCTTTTACTATACCGACACCTTTATTAAAAGGTGAGCGAGCCAGATTATTCTGGCACTATTGTTTCTCTTTTTTCTCTGGTATATATACGTATAGAAATATTTATGCCTTAGAAATGAGGATCAAGGATACATTTCACTGGGCAACACGAGTCATTGCCCAAATAGATTTTTCCTCCATCAAAATCCCTTTATTTGTCGGATGACTGCTAAAATCATGAAAATATGACTTATCAAATAAAAATTAACTTGCAATAGAAAAAAAAATATATTTTGCTAACTACAATTGATAAAGTGTAGGAGCAAATGAAACAATACATGTACAGTACATAAAGTTTATTGCTAGGCCTGAGAGCTGGGAATGCACTTGGTGAAGGTTGTACAAATATTGTAGTATTCTTGCCAGAATTATGCAGTATTCATTCTCATACCAAGAATTTTCATGATAAGAAATTAGCACAAGGTATCACCTCAGACTACTAACATAGAAGTCCATTTTTACCAGTATATTTACGAATGTCAGTTACAATATTTTACATTTTCCAAAAACAAATAAAAAGCAGCCGAATGAAAATACTACTTCATATTAAAACAAAATTATTTACTCTGGATTTTGAAATATAATGTTGAAATGATAAGGAATACTGTACATTAATGACAGGCTTTTTTTTTTTTTTAGCTCAGAACCTTATCATCAATTAGAGCATATTCATTTAACAAGGTGGCCTAACTCACATGCTGAACTTTAACCACTGTACCATTTTCACCAGAGTTAACTACTGTACATTACAGTACTCATACACTGTATATAAAAAAATTCTAATATTACGGTAGATCCATGATTTTCCATATACCTGACAAACGGTAAAAAACTACAAAAGAGGGAATGTTAAATCATACAAAGTTCAAAGAAAGCAGTCATGCATAGGAAGTACAGTGCAGTTTCATACACACTTAAAAAGAAACATATGCCTATGCTAAAGCTTCCTATTGAAGGAACAAAATTTACTGACAATAAATACAGTAGTAGAGATCAGTCTAATTTATGGGGCACAAGTAACAAATCAAATTAACCCTTGCTAAAAAAAAAATCATTTAGCTCACAAGACAGCAGTGATAATTGTTATGGAACTTAATTTTTTAAAAGAAAACAATCTATTATCCTAAAAATAAGTTTTTCACTAAATACTTTACAAATCTGGCTTTAAACATTATTTGCATAATATAGAACTGCATAATTTTTTGCTACTGTACATATTGTGCTTTGGAAGCTAAACTTTTGCTCCTTGTTTATTCTAATATCAACTGCTACGATACTATTTAGAATGCAGCAATTGGTTGCCTACAGTTTAGATTACTCTTTGAAATAAAACAAGTCTTGTTATATGTTGACGAACTCTCACTGCAATGGGAAAATCTCAACCCCTGGATAAAATACATGTAACTACTCCATATCCATAGCAATTTATTTTTGTAACATTTCCTTAAAAACTGATAGTAATCAATTACATCAAATTTAGCAGTTCATCATTATTTAGATAAATTTCAAAATAGTATAACTTACATGTTATATATGAACCCTAAAAGGACATTTACAAAATTTTTAGCAGTTCAGTACCTCCTTTCCATATAGGCAGTTTAGAATAAAAAAAAGTAATTGACTAGTATGTATGCCACACTACAAGAAGTGCTTTTGAGGAAAACATAATGCAAATCATTTTAATGTGAATTGAATATTAAAAACTTTTTCATCAAAAATTATTGTTGCTGACAGCAGAAAATCATCAGTGTTTTCTTTAAAAAAAAATAATTATAAACAAATTATTATCCATAATTTGAGTTAAAAGAACAATTTTCTGTCAACTATCAAATTTGATTGCATATTATTAATGAACTAAAATTTATAACAAAACTTTATTGGTAATGTATGAAAAGTAAAGATTAAGCCTCAATAATTAAAAACTCAACAAGGAAAGGTGGTCATGTTCCCTAATTCAAGAAATGTAATAAAATGCTTTGGAGAAGAAAAGTGGTATAGTGAAAGTGACCCTGATAAACTGACAAAATCACTTAAATTCCTACTTTTGTTTCCCAGCGATGACCCACAACTGAAACGCAACAATAACTCTTGAGTTATCCACTATAATATTCTAGCTCACTGCTCTGAGAAATGTATGTGAATAATTCTATTAGGTTGACAAGATATTTCCTAATTTAGGAATTTATTTTACCTCCATGAGCAAGCCATGTACTAAATTAAAGAATTAAAAGTTTTTATTATGTATGGAAACATACAAATATGCCACATCATATTCATCCAGGGTAGGTAGACTGTTTGCTACATTCTTTTCCGATTTGTGAGCGAGTGAAAGTGGAAAAAATTACAACCATTACCTCCAATATCAAAGGAAAGGATTTCACATTTCCAAGGTGCTACCCAGGGTAAAGGATTTGGATGGTTTTCATAAAAGTAAGAAATGTCAGAAAGGTTCATTTAACCAAAACCTGAGAACTACTTAAACCTTTACCAAAATTACAATCATTCCTTGAAGTGTCTTAACTACTACTTTGGAAAACAGAAGCATTTACTTAAATCTAAATACCTTAAATCTAAAAGAAAGACTACTCAGGTTTTATTGTTGTTACATATTTCCAAAGACTTAGTGCTAGTAATTAAAGTTTGGTCATCACAATATTGGTCAAGTAATATCAGCCATCATAATTGCAAAAGCATGACTCATATCTAAAGCCAGACTTAATTGATCTTCAAGGCTCTAACAGCTATTGTGAAAGGTTAGGCCACATTAGCACAGCTACCGACTGACAGCAAATCAAGAACCTTCTGCTTCGTTAAGATCATTTCCATAAACATTCCCTTTATTTTTCATAGTACACCATAATAGTAATATGAAAAACTCAAAGTCTTAAAGGTATTGGAGAATTGTTTTAAGAGCAATATTTTTAATGCAGATAGAACAAGAGACTATTTTAATCCATGCAAATGCACTTATCACGGTAAGGTTTTAGGATTAAAATCTTATTTATTTTAGCTGCAAAATTTGGTAATGAAGCTGCTACTGTATCCTTGTTGAGATTGGTTCAACTATTATCAATAAGTATTTTTAAGGATTTTTGTATTATAGCACTATACATATATAAAAATTTAAATGCAAAAATGTGGCTTTCTTTGGGTTGATTACATAAATGCAACTGGTGAAGGATTGCAAATCAGTGAAGCTTCTATAAATATCAAATAATAGTACTGCAACATTAATAAAAAAGCTAATAAATCAGTAAAGCATAATTACTACTCTAATGAAGCTGCTATGATATAGCAATGATATTTTTATTAAAATCATAAACCTGAATGCTACATATTTTTGCATTGCATAGCTGCCACTATTGAACAAATATCACTGTGATACTTGCAAATGTTTTATAGTACAGAATAGAAATATCTCTTGTAAAAGAGAAAAGGAAAGAGACAGCCATGTCTGTGCTGATAACAAGCAAGTGTTTGAAACTGTAGAAAGTGTTTACCCTATTCTCCAAGCTGATTACAAGTTTTAACTCATTTGTTAAAGATAGCTAACTATTTATACCCAACATCCATTATCTATATTTAATTAAACAATAATGCTCACACTTAGATTACAATTTCTTAAAATTTCTTTAATTTGTGCATTCCTCTTATACTCATAATCAGAAGTACATTTTATTTTTATGTGAAAAGGGATATAGAAGGAAAATAATTGTAACCATTATATCCTAGAACCCCATGGCCGGTAATCATAAACTGTATTATTGGCCAATTTTGTTTTTAATATAATGGCACTCATTTAAAACTACAATACCAGAATCAACACCGAGTTGTGTATTTCACGACTTCAGCCTATATACTATTTTTGTAATCTGTATTACTATTTTTCAATAAAATGATGATAACTATAACAATATTCTGATTCCATGAAAAGTTAAATATGGCTTACAAATAGAGCATCGTGATGAACTGCAAATTTGGCCGACAGTGAACTTAAGCCTGAACATTTTGTCTAGGATACTTTAACACTACAAATTTATAACCAAAAATGTTTACTCAACTTGGAAGCTAAGCATTTATTTTGCAACTGAATAAAATTTCCTGTACCTTATACATAAGAGGATTCTTTTTAGAATTAATCCTTACCAAAAATGGAAAAATAAATACTTTCCTGTGCAAAACTTTCTTCAATTTTAGGAGAAATTATTCCAGTAACTCACTACCCTTTACAACTTTTCAAATACGCTGTTGTAACTTTTTTTTTCAATTGATCTTATGATGCTCTTGACAAATGTGTTCCATAGTTAGGAAGTGCTCCAATAATCATGCACAACAGTACAAGCAGTCTTTACCTATGCAAAGCAACTGTATAAGGTTTTGACTATGTTCTAATCAGTATGTAACTATCAACTTGAGAATAATGCCCCTTTGGAGTTACTATATTAATTTGGTTAGATTTCTATAATAATATATAATTTGTTGGCAAACTAAAGTTTAAAATTCTTTGCCCATTCTATACCAACCTTTCCTCTTTAATTTTGTTTTGTCATCATTGTCATCATTTTATAACATTTCCACTTTAATTTTCAGCTTTGTCATCACAGTGTTTGTACATAATTTGTTGCTGATGAAATTATCACTTGTCTTTGATTTTAAAAATACCTCCTTGGGACATTTTTGCACAGAAGCACCATAACTTCTCTGCCACTGCAATCTATTTTAAATATAAGTTGCACAGTACAGTAACAGCAAATCAGTAACTTACAGAATCCATTGCATGCATCAATTATCAGTGTGTGCTACAGCCACACACAATACACCTAAGACTACACAGCTAATATACAGTATGTGGAAATACTGTAATAGAATCTTAAATCAAATGTATCTTTAGTCCTATGAAAAAAAATTAACTTCAGATTCTATGCACTAAAAGGATCCAAAGAGATATATAATCACAGCTTTCCTCCTTGCACCAAAACTGTAAAAATCCCAAAAGGAACTTTAAATACAGTACTCTGGAGCAAAAAGTTCCTTGAGAAAAGATTGTCAATACAATTATTAAGTGAAGAAATGGACAGCATGAAATGAAAGAATGAAGACCTCTTTCTGTTATTAGGAGAATGATAATTAAGCATTCAAACTGTGGTAAAATCAAATCATGGATGCTAGATACTCTGTGTATATATCATATGAGTATGCCTGAACTCCATTTACATAAATGGATACTGTACCTTATATAAACTGATACTGTATGTGTACAGTCAGATTTACTGTTGAGTGATTGTACATGGTTTAATATATCCATCTTATCGGTCACTACAAACAGGGGACATTAAATGCCATAAGAAGTACAGGATCCCCTCTGATTGTCATCCTGGTCTTCAAAAAGTACACAAAACAAATAAACTAACAGAATTTCTGATGGAGTGGTAAAATAGCTTATCTCTAACAGCAAGAACACCACACATCTCAAAATGACAAATACAGGTTACTAAATAACACTAAAATCCAAAAATAACAAGCATTGCATATATACAGTACTCGTTACATCTTATGGACTCTTGTTATACAGGCATGAGAATCTGTGATGCACTATCAAGTATGCTGCATTCAGAACTGACTTTTACCCTAAAATGGAGTAATGCGTAATGCATGTAACAGACTTCAGACATGCAAAATTTTGAATATTTTTTTATGGTATTAACTTAGCTTCCTCATGCTTAACACCCAGAGAAGAACAGCCTGTTGCTTCAAGAGACAAATGGAACCTATAGCATAATAATTCTGTTGTTGTGAGGGGAGGGAAGGGCTTATTCCTACCCTTCATACATGGAAATCGAAGCAACTTTTGCAAAGTAGTACATTAATCAGAAGGCTGAAAATTTTTAGTGGAATATATTCTTTCTTCTCTGCCTAAATAAAAACATGAGTCTCCTATCCTGATTGAGATCCTGTAGTTATTTATGGTATCCATCATACCTGGTTGTCTTTCTTGCCTACGTAATCTCCTATCCTGTTGTCTGCTCATCTGAACTGTCACTCTCCAAGTATTTCCTTGGGAGGATTTAGGTACCTAATTATTAAGCTATGAGGTAAATGTAGACCAGCTCACTTCCTATATGTATTAATTCCAGTCCATAAAGTAACTGCTTTAAGCAGCAACAATTTCAAAAATTCTGATCCATTTATGAGCTTGAATTATTCTTTACAAAGTATACTAATGAGATTTGAAAGGATTCAAAATTAAAATTCAAAACCTGTGGAAGAATACTAGTGTATAGGTTTCTGTCCAGCAGGCATCTGAATCTGGATGTGGTTCCTGACAAAGAATTTTAAAACTGGATACTATTGCTGTTTGACAGTTTGTTGGATCTGGAAAGTTCTTGCCAAACAGGTATTTGAATCTGAATAGTCTAATCCTGTTGGTATTAAAATTTTTTATATGCAGTTCCTACTGAACGAGTAGGCAAGCCTGTTTTATTCTACATTCTTATCTTATAATTGCTTAAATATACAATTTATGTCTTGGTTGTGTTGCTGCTCGTATCTATGCTTCCATCCACAGGGCTTTACCATGATCATACAAAGTAAATGATTCCTGGCTTATGGCTAGTAGTGACAATATTAACATCTATAATAACTTCCCGTGTAGAGGAAATGGACTTTCTCTAGATACAATTGCCTATCAAACTGTCATACTTGCTACACTTTTGCTCTTGGTAGGGTAGGTCATAGTAATTATAATTAATCATCTGGAAAAAATATACCAATGGCACTTTATAGAATTTCTTAATTGCATACTATTGATGATAATACTTCTACATCCATGATTCTTTCTTCAGAGTACAAAATTTTGCAGACTACTATTACTTTGAAACTAGGCTTAGAATACTGTACGTGTATTCTAGCTATTGAGTACATCTCTGCGATTGTGTCCTCTTACATTCTGTTAGATTTTGTACTACTAGGTTTACCATGTAGTTCATAATAGTCTAAGATGGCATAAAACACAGGTAGTTCACTCAAACTGTGCAAATGAAAAAGCTGTAGTACGTAATGATCTAAGATAGCACAAAACAGATAGTTCACTCAACCTGTGCAATTGGGAAAGATTTAGTTATCTCTCTTCCATACTATTGCTGAATATTATCACTGCCTCTTCCATGATTTTAGTACTACTGTACCAGTTTTAAATCACTTAAGATCAGTAACATATAGTACTGGAATCATAAAAGTACTACTAACTAAAATACTGAGGCTTGCTTCCTTGCATTTGTTGATAACTCTAACTATCCCAAATCAAAAGTGTCTTGTATTATTAATACTCCCTACAGTAAAACAGATACCCTCTGCTTTCCCCATACATCAGGTCTAGAATACTTTCATCGACATTAGCTATCAGCTAAACCATCTTTCTAGACATTAAGCATAAGAGGAATGTACATTTTACACGCATCTGAAGGTCGTGGCCTTAAATTCTACTATGATGGATAAAACATTTAAGTTGGATTTAAATGTTTTGAAGGTGCAGTTTTACAAATAATTTCTAATTACATTCACCACAAATTCTTAAGCAAGAAGTACCATTATGAGAAATCTGAATACAGGATACTCATGTATGCAAAGTAGTACTTGAGTGTTTTCGATAAAAGCACACTAACTGGTAATCTTTTCTATTCACAGTATCAAAAGCCAAAATGTGTTGCATCAGTAAATTTATAACCATATGTACCTCAGACACTATAATGATTGCACAACAAAATGCTGATTGGTATTTATTTTGAAACTATGTAACTGCAAATACATAGTATAATATTTAAAAAACATAATTTTCATAGCAAATGTGATTTTCTTTTCTGAACTACTATAACATTCTTCAGAAACAGATATCTAAGACTTCACTTACTTTTAATATCTGAGAAGCATTGCAATATGAAGCAAATGTTGCCTGTTAATTCAAACCTGCTCTTAAATCTACCAACAGCTACTAAAGAAAGACGGTACTTTTACCTTGCTAATTAATGGTGACAGTTATTGGCAGTGGTATGCAATTTGTTAATACCCTAAGCTTAATAATTACTTGCACAAAATCAGTTACTTCAAGTCATTCATTCTAAATCTAGACAACTGCACCTACTGACAACTGATATTTTTTTTATAAGAAGTAACCTTCAATATATAAAAAAAAAACTCCTACTTTGACAAAAGGCTCTTCATTTCAACAAATGAAAATTCAACAGCATTAATCATAATGTAAATTTGTTACAACACCAATTAAGCATTACATGAATAAATGTACTCTCTGAATCATGACATCTTTGTTTTATGTGACAAAGATATACATTTAGCTTGTCTTGCATTACATAACACATATACTACTTACACTTTAATGCACCAGCACGTATTGTATTCCTCCTAACCCCCAAATCTTAAAGATTATACCATATTATATAAGAGATCTAGCAGCTTACCACCTACTGTATTATATATACAATGTTATTTCATATATGAAAATAGAGGAGGGTTCAATATCACATAGTTTACATCAATACCGTACAAAGGGGATGATCTAGTACCTTTATGAAGTTTAATTCATTCTGGTATTTTGATCATAGGTTCCAAGATTTAGAAAATGTCACAGAGGGTATTCCCTTGGTCATTCATTACTAAACACTTCCAATAACTACATACTAATATCACTTCAACACAAAACTTTTTATGAAATACACCATTGTCTTCAAGAATTGTGTTGGGGAAATTCTTAAATGGGTTCAGTTTAATTCAGTTAGCCAAAAATTATTTCCTGTCATACAAATGGCATGTCCTGATCAACATCCTGAATGCCTGGAAAACTCATAAAATAAATCTTGAATGCACTCCTGAACCTTTTGATAATAAAGTGTTTTTATAAACAATTATTTCAGTTAAATATTACATCAAAATAATGATTAAAAAGGCATTTCATTATCTAAACCAGCTTTAGACTGGATATGGGAGGTGTTATAATACTTTTTTGTTTGTTACACATATATTGCTTACAAGTGGAATCAAGCTCTCATTCAGTCATTATTGCTTAATTAAAGCTGTCTACTTTATGCAGTAAATTATCTGTTTTGTCACTTACAATTACAATGGTAATTTGCAATTGACTGGTTATAGACAGATTAACAAATGACAGATCTAGCTTCACTACTTAACAATTAGGAAAATAATACAAATGTAAAACGATGAAGGGTTCTTCTGACTAATATTTTTAAGATGAATATGAAATACAAAATCAACAAAGATATTTAATTATCATTGACCTATTAATTTTTTTTTCGTTCTAAACATTTATGTACCTCTAATTCTGCTGACAAAAGCTATTTTTGAGTATTCTGGAATGGTAAATTTCTTCTATGAATGAAACATACCCAACTTTTATGTAGGTCAAAATGTACACTACTGAGTAATATTAAATATACCATTTTTGTATAAATATAAATTATGAATGTTTTGTATTAAAATAATTGAGACAAAATAGGTCAGAGATTTTTAGTTTTGCATAAAATTATGATGAAACTTGAAGATGCTTACCTGTACTATACGTAAACAAATTTCTCCACTGTCAAAACATCAACGAGATGAGAACATGCTTTTACTTTTGATGAAAATGACTGTGAATGTGGTATGATAAGTAATACAAATAAGATTCAGATATTAATACATTGTACGTGAATGCCCACTGAAGACCACCATTTTAACTAAATGAAATACTGAGGAGATGAAGTAACCCCACATTTATAAAAAAAAAATTGTAAGGCATCAAAACATTTTTTGTGAAATATAATTAACCCAGACCACCAAGCTGGAATTTAGATGGTTAAAGTGTGTTAGATACTGTTTTGTGCTGTGTTAAACTCTGGGGAGTCATAAAATTTTTTTAATAAAACTTGTTCTGCATTTTCAACAATGTTATGGAACCAAGGGTATCCTGAGATTTATTTTAAAAAATATATCTTTTAGTTAATACATAATTGGATAAATTTAAAATATTGAGAGATTGTTTTGAAGGTATTTAGTTTCCAAACTTCATTCATTTGTGGTGTGCTACATTCATTTGTGGTGTCCTATGTTTTGGTAATCACAGATAACTGATTTTATTGTTAAAAGTTTTACTGCATTGACAAATCTTAAATATTTTGTCATGTTGACTTTTCTTCACATCTCCAAGGACTGACTAATTAGAGCAACACATCAGATTACTTCACTGTGACACTGCTTTTTAAATAATGCCACACTTTTACAGTGGTCTTAATTTGCTTTTGTTTAGTCTTATTAGGTACATAATTTTGTTATATACTGATACTTCAAAAATAATGGGTTGTAGATATTAAGCAATCACTAAGAACTACACTCTTTAGGAGATTTGTCACTCAATATGAAGCTAAGCAGAGCTCCTTGATATTGGTGGAGCCTTTGAGGCTTCAGTTTTCATTTGGGAGTCTTCTCCCTTTTATCTGTCCTACAGAGGCAGATTTTACTTTAGTTTTTTATTCTAAGGTAATTAAAAAGATCCTGAATAATCTTAACAGTTGGGAGAAAAAAATACTAACAGGGCCTCATCATTAAAAAATCTGGGGGTCCTTTAATATTAAAATTGTTTCCTTAGTAGCACTTTTCTAGGTAAGTGAAAATTATGCAATCACTGATGCTTCATTTCCTAAGGGTAGTACATAAGGTGACTGTAACATTTACGGGCCAGTCTCCACTATTCCAGTGTGCTGTCTTAAAACTTCATCTTTAATTCATGGTCATTGGCACTGCCTGTTTTTTATTTTAGGAAGGACACTTCAACATTACAAAGAATAAGCAAATGTACCCTACCTTGGGAACACTATTGCTATATCTCACATACCTTGTACGTGCACTGGGAAGAACCTCCTGGAGGAATATTTGGTCCTCAGCTTAAGGATCATTAGTCTGTAATGGTCACGCACAAAACTGATGGAGGGGAAAAGCTAATTCGGCATAAGACCTTATTCTTGTCCAAGCCCATTAAATTCAAAATCTGTATGTGATGTGGCAAGCCATACACTTTCGCTTTACTACTTGTTCTAAAAGCAGTCAAAATCACTCAAGTTGATAATAAGTTATCTACAAGTTAAACTTCAATGGTGTAATAAATGGAGAATGACAAGTGAAAAACACACCTACCCAATTTTGAAAAACAAAAAACTAAAATTCATTCAATTAGCTTTAAGCAGTTGTTCACACAGCAAGGGGCTAGGAGTATTGAGGTTGAGTGCAATGTAACTATTGATCTGTTTTTTTTTTAATAAAACAGGAAAGATAAGGCTATATAACCATGCAATGTTTTTTTAATGGGGTTCCTTAAAAAGTTAAAATCGTTTGTATCATCCATTTGAATATTATCAGAATCTAGATACAATTTTTGAAATTCCATGATAGCTGAACACATGACTTCTATCCAACAGCTTTCAAAATATCAAAATGGTGGCTGTAAACTACATTTAGGGATGTAGACCACAAAATAAAGCACATAATTTTAAAAAGTCTTGACAGGGAAATCAAATATAAATCTCATTAAAAAGAATTATACAATAATACTGTAATGTCTTTCATCAAAATTTATTTCCAAAGAAACTAAAATAAGAGTAGTATTTACATTTCCCTTCAAGATCTATTTAGGAACTAAAATAATCTGCCTTGCAGGTAACCACTTTTAAGTGTTGCATGGGGAATGGACTGCTATGAGTACTGTAATACCTATGACCAGACAATTTACAAGTTCATGTAAAAGCATGAAGTGATCTTATTCTTATTTTGGTTTGAGCTAAATCTTATAAAACAAATCAAAGTAAAATATACATGCATCAATATTTCTTTGGATGCAGTACTAGATCAGGTCGTACTCACAATAATGCATAATTTTTCCCCATAGCTTAAATCTTCCTAAAGATACCTTGCAACAATATCTATACATACAACCTATTTCATCCCTTATTCTTGTAACTGTTATAAAGATTTTAGCACTTCAGTTCATATAAAAATACTTTTGTACATTCATATTTGGGAAACAAACCAGTGCAAAAAGACCCATTCACTGAAGAGAGAAATTTACAGAGAGATCTACCAACCATGTAATTATTACTGATTAAAACATCGTAGCATATGTATGAGGTTTGCACATGGACGTATCAAAACCTCATTTTTGAAAAAACAGTACTTACATTTCATTTACGTGTGAGATCCAGTCTTATTCAATTGGGTCAGCACCATTGCAACAAACATCCCTCTATGTTCATGGCTCCATTAAAATCATCACTTTAGCCAAGGTAGAGAGTCTTATCCATAGTTGGAATGCATAAAGCTACTTACCGCCTATTCAAGGATTCTGGATAATATTGGACCCAAAGACAATACCACTTCCAATAAGCACTTACCGTGTTTCCCTATATAAAAGGGTAAACAAGGGTCAGTGCTCATTTTTTACCACTACTACACATGCACTAGCACGACCACTTGGTAATGGAGCCATCTGAAATGCACATGAATTAGAAAAAAGAATGTAAGACAAGAGTACAGAATATCTCATTACGTAATTTCATACATACAAACCATGTCCAAATAAACATAAAAAATTTTAAAAATGTATTTGATACTTGAATTATCCAAAAAGTATTCCCAAAAATTTTAGAAATTTGTTTTTGTTATTTAATCCTTACAGGACGGACTAAATGTATATTAAGCACATCCACCCAGACCGGACAAACTTTAAGGTTCATCAGTTTAAGAAAAAAACACATCAATAGAAAGAGTTAGATATGTAAATGCACATGGTGTAAGAAAAAATATTCTACATAATATTATGTACCTTCCACGGGAAGGTACAAAATAGCTAATTTTACAGAGTTATACATGTTTTTCTAGTAATTTACGTATTTTATTTTATTTTGTAAAATTATACTTATAGCTCATACACTATCATAACAGATAAGAACTAAAATTGGTAACAAATTCTGAGTATTTTTATTGTAAAAATATTTACAATATTTACTAAGCTAGGGAGATGCAGTAACTTTCTGTGACGTATACATATTTTTTCTAATATTTCTTTTTACTTTGCAAAATTACAATTATGTATAGCTGGCATACTATCATAAAAGATAAGAACTAAAACCAACAGCAATGCCTGGGTATATTTATGAGCAAATAAATAAAGACATCACAGGATAGAGAGGGGCAATACATTTCCCCCATCAAGTCTCAAGGGCACACTGATCCCCATCTGTCTTGTGCAGAGCTACTACAGTTACCATAAGTTATTTCAGGATCATTGAAGTTATATAAACATCTTTCCTGCTAAATTCATCCAAATCATATGGCATGTAATATTAATAGTACTCATTTGAGTTAGCCCGTCCATCGCTCAAAACCTTTTATAGATCATCATATCATCATGCCTGTCCATTAAGGGTTAAACATTCAGGCTTGGCTTTGTATGGATAATCCTGAATATTTCTAAAATATTTAAACAAAAAATATATCAACAAAACGCTTCGCATAAAATTGGAAAACTAAGACAAAAGTGACACACACAAAAGCAAAGACATGAAATTATCTATGCATAGTTATTTGTGTAAATTTAAGTATATATTGTATGGTTTGACAATTATTATTAAGTATTACACTTCAAAGGTCAAGAATTACCCTATCGAGCATTCACACTATGGAATGTCCATATGCAAAACAGATAAGTACACAGAGCTAAATCAGTATTTTAAAATGCAAAACATGATTTTCATTACAAACCATTAATCACGGTTGCCCTTCCACAAATAGTATCACTAAGTCCTCTCTTCATGACCAGAAAACCTAAGGTGCTGGTGGGTGAGGGGAAGGGAAGGTGCTAATAGTACCATGTTTAATGGGTTGGTGTTGAAAAACAGTTTTTGTATTACAACAATGTTTTGTTTACCACTACCTAACATCATACAATCCATAAATATCAATTGTTCATACGCAGAACAAACCTTCAGTCTTAACAGTATGTCAAATCTGGCGCCAGCTGGAAACCAGTTAAAAACTATAAAAAATTGTAAATGCAAGGAATCTGTGGCATCTGGCATCCGATGCATAACTGAGGTGGAAGCAAGTCAGAGACTGCACCTGAATCCAGTGATGCATCAATCTTTCTTCAACCACCTTGAAGAACATTCCCTTTGCTCTCCTCCTTCCTAGCCAGTTTTTTACTGAAGCCCATGTTCACGCTTCCTCTAAGACAGATGCAAATTGCAGTAGATGTGCTTCCAGGCCTATTCTTACTGCTTCATCAGCTGTTTTATGTATACTGTAATGTTGCTCCATCTCTCTCAAGGGGCATACTATTGGCCCTTCAGGGAGAGTGGGGCCAGCATCATCTTGTTCCTTTGTTATCAAGTTTGCATTTTGAAATATTGTTTGGGATATATTGAAACATTTACGTTAAGACATTTACATGTTTTATTTCTTCTTCAATGATATACGTAAATACTGACTCTTGCCGCTTAGTAGGCTTTAGTGTTTCCCCCTCATATCATTGTTCTTATTTTGTTTCAACAACACAATTTATGGGAACGTGGTAATGATTTAGTCTTTCAGATTTTGTGTGGTTCGGGACGTTTGAGACGTTATGAGTTTGTGTTGTAGGCAAGGTTTATGTGCGAGGATTCATCTTACTTAACAAATAAGGGTTCCTCCACTTCATCAACACAAATTTGATGGCGAAAGTTCTACAATTGTGTTGGCCCCAACTACTGTTCAGGATCAGTCAGAAGTTTCCATCTCATCTCTGTCTCGTGATGGTGGGGGGGTTGTGAGTCATACAGCTTACTCCCTTCCTTTATTCCTAACATATAAATATGTATCTTTTCCTTCTCTCAACATGGGATGTTTCTTCTCTTCTTGAGAGAGAAGGAATATTATATGTTTCTTTTCAGGCTCTACAGTTGTCGGCCCAGCTTCTCACCTTGAAGTTGAGCAGTGGCGTGTTCCGCTCAGATCTTGGGAGTCCTTCTGCATTCACTTCCCTCTGCCAGAGTTGCCACTTCACTAATTTTTGGTATGCTCATTGGTGCTGCAATGAGTTTGGAACCCATTCAGTCCTGATGGCAGTGTGTTCATTTTAAGCTGTGGAGTCCCTTCTATGTGGTAGCCTGCGGAGTTTACATCATCATGCAGGGGTACCAATCTTACAGATGACTTCTCCAATGTGGCTTCGTCTGCTTCTGTGGCGTCTCATCTCCCTCTGATGTTTTGTCATCTGAAGACGTTCGCCTTAGTTCTCCTACTGTCATACGAAATAAACTTTTCTTTACAATTTTATTTGAATATAATTAATCTAGTCTTACACAGTTTTCTCTTTGTAAAGGGTATCTGCTGTGTGACAATATGGCAAGTTCTTATGACGACACAGTTTCGATCAACTCTGCGTTTCAAGAGAAGTGCGGCCAGTCTTCTCCTACCTTGGGCGTTGAATTTTCTTGGTAAGTTCTTCTGAATTTTCTCGTAAGTTCTTCACTTTTCTTCATGCGCACATGTACTGGTACACAATTTCCTAGGATTCGGTGAGCTGGAGAGGTAACCAGAGTCTCTGATATTAGTTCTGGGATGTTCCTGAACTAGAATCTTCTCCCTTGTTTCTTCAGACATTTGGGTAGAGGGAGCAGCCAATCTTAGTCCTGTTCACTGCTTGGTGGGTCATCCAAGTTCTTAAAGGATGATTCCTATGCTCAGTTTTCTTCAGAACTTGGATTAATCGATTCTCTCCAGTTTGAATTAACCATGAAGATTCTACAATGTCCCAGCCAGAGTTGATGAAGTTTCCTTCAAGTGATAGATTCTGGATGTTTAGGGAAGTGTTTCCAGCTTAGGCGTTGTTGCCTTGACACTCACTTTCATGACTTAGTCACCTTAGTTCCTTATTCACACAGACGTGATTCAGACCCATGGACATGTTTCCCCTAGAGATGTGTCATTGTCTTTCTCTCATGTGTGTCTTCCCTTCATGTACGGGAGGCTCGGTCCAGCTTTCCTCGCCTGTTGTTCACATTTGCAGACGTGTTTCAGGTGACGGCCGTGATGTTGTTCATGTTCGCGGATCTGTTCCAAGTGACGGCTGTGATGCTCATGGTGTACATGCTCCTTCGGATATTCGTGGCAGAGAGAGAGAGAGAGAGAGAGAGAGAGAGAGAGAGAGAGAGAGAGAGAGAGAGAGAGAGAGAGAGAGAGAGAGAGAGGTTGTCTTTCTCCAGTTTCCAAGAAACCAAGGCATTCTAGTCTCATTCTACTAGGAGGCCCTACGTTCATTGCCCACCTTCCAGTTGGTCGTGACTTGTTAAGGCAAAGGTATTGTGATTCTGCTTCTCCCAGACAATGTCACATATGTCATTCATCGTCGCACATCCACGTATGTGACTTCCCGGCCAGTGACAGACAGACGTACGTGACTAGACAGCTGTAAATCATAAACACCTGTGCAATGCCTTTTGGTCATGTTGGTTTTGTCCTATGTTTGCTGCCTTGGTGGCATCCAACAGGCATTCCATATCCTCTACATACAAGATCGAAATGGACCTTTGACCTACCACACAATACGTTTGTGCAATGTCTGGGAGCAGACTGTCAACCTAGCCCACGGACATTCAGCATGTCTGTCCAATGCCTTTGGTCACAGCAAACGATTGATGGGCATTCTCTTGGTAGCGTCCGATGGACATTTCATGTCGTCAACATACGAGATCTACCTTCCAACTGTTACATTCTTTATAAGAAGTAAATGGAGTCATTCAAATCAAACCATACAGCCTTCATTGTGGAATTGACAGGCTTTGTGTCACCTAAAGGCTTCAACACTTCCCAAGTAGGAAGAATTCTCATTTCATTGTTTATTTACAATTTGGATTGTTCCTATGAGAATATTGGCCTAGCGCTTCGACTTTGACACAAGTAGTTCGACTTAGTCAATAGGGTAGATTCCGCTACAATAAATCTCTGTGGAACCATTCCGCCCTACGCCTGCTTATGAAACAGAGTTCATGTCTGATCATACAAGTTTTCCAAGTGTGAGTAGAATTATTTTCTAACTCCATAATAACTTAGCCTAGCATAGCTAGTTCAAACCCACTTTTACCATCTTAGCCTGGCCTAAGTGGTTGAGCTCTAAGCCAACCATGTGGTTGAATTCTTAACCTAGCAAGTGGTTGAATTCTTAGCCTAGCCTAACCCACCCTAGCTAGTTCGAACCTAACTTTACCATCTTAGCCTAGCCTAAGTGCTTGAGTTCTTAGCCTAACAAGCCTAGCAATGTGGTCAAGTTCTTAGCCTAGCCTGACTATAGCCTAAGTGGTAAAGTTCTTAGCCTAGCCTGGCTAGTTCGAACCTACCTTTACCAACTTAGCCTGGCCTGTGGTTGAGTTCTTAGACTACCCTAGCTAGTTCGAACCTGTCCTTACCGACTTGACCTAGCTGAAGTAGTTGAGTTCTATGCCTAGCTTAGCTAGTTTGAACCTATCTTTACAATCCTGGCCTAGCCTGAGTGTTGGAGTTCTTAGCCTAGCCTAGCTGGTTTGATCTTATCTTCATCAAACCTGCTCTTCAATATACAGATGCATGTTCTTCTGCTTCATGGCTTCTGCAAGACGAAGATTTTCCCGTTCTTCATAAGTTTGGGATTTGGTTAGGTTAGGTTTGTTATGATTTCGAACTTAGCCTACCTTTATATATCCAAGTAACCAGACCAGTACTGTATCTCAATACAGTCAACCCCGCTATTCGCGGACTCACAATTCACGGACTCGCCTATTTGCCAATTTTTCTATGGGTTGTATAGACAAATTATGCGTGAAAAATTTGCCCATTCACAGTATTTTTCACTGAGAAATATTAAAAAATGACTGTATTTTCATATAATTTTCATGACTAAATGCACTTTAGTGTTTTAACTATCAAAATAGGCAGTTCTAAGCATTTTTAGAGGGTGTTTTAAGTATTGGGGGGTCCTTGTACCCATCCCCTGCAAATACAGGGGTCTACTGTATCATAGTTCTTCTTTTCTCTGCAGGAATAAAGATCCGTCTTTATTGCTGCGCTATGTTGCTCAGGAATGTCACCATGGTGGTTCCTTAGCAAAGGGGGGATCTGTCCTATCATCATTGGACATCTCTGATGAGTAGCATACTGAATTTATGTTATCATAAGAAATCACCTCACAGATGTCTCCTCTGTTGGAAATGCACATTCCTTGGGCAGCATGGAGACATCTCCGATGTCTACAGTGCAAAAGTTCACACTGGGCTATTTAGAATGTTTCTGCATAAAGCATATTATCATAGGATATCCCATTGGGTTATCCTATTGTCTCCTCTGTCTATATGGAAGAGAACCATGTTAGACCTCTTCACTACAGGGTTCAATAGGAAGCTAGAGGTCAACTGTTGATGGTCCCAGATCTGTTCAGTGAGTGGCCAAGAGAGATTCCACCTTAGTGCAACCTTCTCCACCAGTCTCGTATGGAGAGACCACCAATCAGTATGATCTTTTATCTCTTCATGCCTGGAATCCATCCAGTATCTCTTCCCAGCAAGAGATCTTTCTTGCACGCAGCTCAGACATAAGGCTACTACTTTAGATCTTCGTCAGCTGTATCCAGGATGAACCATCTGCTGCTGTGATTGGTGACATTGAAGGGATTTCTCTCCATTCTGAGTTTCTTTTCAGTAGATAAAGATCTTCTGGATCTTATCAGAACAGAGGAAATTCTTTCTGTTTATTCTGGTGAGGGTCTACTGGGCTGGGTTGTGATGAGTTCATCTGAAGATGTGGACATCACTTCACCCTGGGAATTCTCTAGGCAGTTCAAGAGCTTTAAGAGGTCTTGTTTCACCTAAGAACTCAGGCCTCCTACGTGGGACCTTACTCTGGTACTGAGTAGTCTCACTCAAGCTCATTTGAGCCCACGCATCAATCATCTTGCAGGATACTGACTTTGGAAACAGTTTCCTTCTGAACTTGGCTTCCTTGGAAGAGTTGGAGAGCACCATGGTCAGGTTTATGACATAAACTCTCAAGGGTTGGGGTCAGTAGCTTTCGAATTTGCCCCAAAACTCGTGGCTAAGACCCAGATTCCCATGGTTCACGGTGACAGATTGGCCTCCTTTTCTGTCCCGTACGGTGTGGAGTTTGTTATCAGCAATCTTCAAAGAGACTCTACTTTGACCTGTCAAAGCACTGTGTTGTAATCTGAAAGGCTCGTCACCTACCTACAGCTTAGGTGTCTTAGACTCCATATTGTCAAGTTCTGTCACCAATTTGATGCATGCAGAAGTGCATGACACCTGAGGAATAGGTTCTTCCCTGGCAATAAGAACTAATCTATTCATAGGATTTTGAATGCTGGTTCCTGAATGCATCAAACCACTTTCACTTTCTTCTAACTGAAGGATGTTGGCCCCAGATCCTTCGACACTTTTTCCTTGGGTCCAGTGGTGGCTGTTCAACAAGTGTCAACAAGTGTAACTCATTCAGTGCCCCTGACAGGACAATTTGTATCTTGCATAAGATGAATGTGTGGAGTAGGGAATGAGTGAGGTGACTGGTCTCTTTTCTTTCCTTTTCTCCTTTCTTCATACCTATGGGCAGTTTGAAGAATAGACACATCATACACTGGAACTGGCTTGAAGCAGGTGAGCGTTGCAGCCATACTGATATAGTACTTTCAGCAAGGGGAGTGAAGAGTGGTGACAAACTCATTTTTTGTGGCTAACATGGTTTGTTGCTTGAACATATATATTTCTTTTTTACTTCTGTTATGCAATGGGCTGAGAGTTAGATATCCACATATCTAACATCTCAATGGATTAGGTCCTCTTCTTTAGAAGTCTCATTTCTAAGAAGAATGATCAAGTGTGCCGAACCTCCAGCAGTTCAGGATTCTCATACCTCCCTCCAAGTGTGAGTTTATCCCACTGTTAAGCCCAAAGGTTTGTTCTGCATATGAACAAATAACAAATTTTTTATTAATTTGCATTTTTCATAGCTAACAAACCTGAGGTCTTACCATTAATTGGCCACCTCCAGCCACCCCTCTTATGTTTCATCCAGGGTTGGAAGAAAGACTGATGCATCACTGAATTCGTGCCAGGTCTCTGACTCCCTTTCACCTCAACTACACATCAGATGCCAGATGCCACAGATTCCTTGCATTAACAATTTTTTTATTGTTTTTAACTGGTTTCCAGCTGGCACCAGACAATTTATCCTACTGTTAAGACCTCAAGTTTGTTAGCTATGAAAGATGGAAATTGTAATCTGCACACAAAAGTCACTAGTCTCCCTTTCAGTACCATCTTACTGATTTCCCCATGTCTATGATAGAAATTAATTACTATACTGATCTTTCATGGATGCCAACATTTATATATAAATCTAGATTTTGTTATTGTATGGCAACATCACTGGCTTAATCTATCTTTTCCATGCCCTGTTTTCAAATGCTTGACTAACTGTTTGTGCTGTACATTGTTACTCTGTCAAATGCCCCTTTAATTCCACAAATATATGGTATGGTATCTTCCTTGCTAAAAAGTATACTACTTTGATGGTTATATCATAACCATTTCTCCAACATACAGCCAAATTGACAGTACTGAGGATAATTTTGACTATTTTTTTTCTCCAGTACCTTCTCTAGCAGTTTTATGGAATTCTCTGACAATTTTAATTCACTTTACTTGTTACAATGGTGTGCATTTCTGCCAGACCAAATAAGGGCTGATCAGAAGAATCCAAAAATGAACAAATATGATGATGATAGTGGTAATGAAGCTTCTTCACTGTACACTTCTCAGGGACTCTCTTAACCTCTTCAGAAGCAATATTCTGGTTCCTCTGTCATATCCACATCTTCCCATTTATATTCTTCCTTCTTACTCACTACACTTCCAAATGAAATTCCCTTGTTCCATTATTTTTTTTCTCTTCATCTTCAATTTCTATACTTTAATTGTTTAATTTCTAAACCTTTCCATTTCACATATTTTCCATCTAACCGTATCCACTTTGTTATATCAATTATTTACTTTCATCACTCTGAAGTGTTAGGAGTCTAATTCCATTTTTACTAAATCATAACCTTTCCCCTTGTCACCTGCCTCTTAACCTCTACCTTCTGAATACACAATTCTATCCTCTTTCCTGACTGCCCTCTGGCAAAGCTTGAAGGCTCCCTTTTCTTCAACTTCCCATTGTACATCTTCATTTCCTTAACCAGGTCTCTGTATAGAACCCATACGAGAAGGAAAAGATATTGGATATCTTTGGTGTTATTCATATTACCTACAAGAGAAATAAGACCTGCTTCTCGTACATATATTTAAAATTCAACTGAAAACTAAAGAGTGTGACTAAGTATGATTCATGTTTGTGGTTTATAAGCTTTTGAAGCCTTCCCAAAAACACTATCCATCAGTTTCAGCCATGAAAAAAATATGCACTGCTGCTGCTCTTGTGTACAAGGTCTGGTAGAAAGTATTTTTATACTCTTTCCTTTCTGGTTTCTTATACCTATGTGAATATAGCTTGTTTCTTAAAAACTTTGTTTTACTACGACTTCATTATCCAGTTGCTGGAGTTTTGAGGACATATCTATGTAAAGCATAAATTACTGTAATAATAAGACATAGAAAGTCAAACATCAGTAAATATTTTTCACATTTAGAGCATACCAACTGTTTACAACTAAAAGCAAAACTACATACCTGCATCCATTCATTAGTTTGTGGATCATAAGCCTGGACGAGATTGAGATAAGATTGTCCATCAT
Source organism: Macrobrachium nipponense (assembly GCF_015104395.2). NCBI lineage: Eukaryota > Metazoa > Arthropoda > Malacostraca > Decapoda > Palaemonidae > Macrobrachium > Macrobrachium nipponense. The sequence continues at coordinate 52,736,738 of NC_087201.1, read as the reverse complement.
AGCCACCAACACAAAACAGACGATCACCAAGAAGGCTCACTCCTGCACTATCACAGCCAACATTCAAACATGCAACTTGCGTCCACGTATCTGTTGCAGGATCATATCTGCCAAGCAGAGATGAGAAGCATGAAGCAATATTATTCATTTACATAGTGCATATCAGTTTTTAAGCACTGCAAAATTGAATGCAATACACATCAGAATTATAAACCAGCATTAACTCAATTTTAATCTTATTTAGACCAAAAAAGTAATTGCCTTAAATCCCTTATATAAAATATAAAAAAGGGTGATAAAGCTATGAACATCCTCCTATATGCATTTTGCACTACAAATCAACTTTACTTTCAATTACTTAAGAAATGTAAATGTTATATTAAGACAACTGCTGTTAAACTGTTTGTTTAAGGAATAAGCACTGAAAAAAATAGTTTGTTCACAGTCTGCAAAGCATCTTAACCCTACTTATGTATTAGTACACGTCAACAGCAACAATGCAACATATTCTTTTGTTTAAGTTTATAACTAAACAAATAAATAGAGAAATATAAATATCTTCTCTTTCTTTCCTGAAATCTTTAGCTGAAAACCCTTATGGACAGAGCAAGAGACTATTAACCCAAGGGAAATCTGCCTGCAAAGAGAAACAAAGTACAGGAAAAGGTGATAAATAAATATGGCAAATATGAGTGAATAGAAAATAAAACTGATACACCTGAATTCAGGAGATCTCAGCAAAAAGCAGGAATGAATTTGCTCCTTGCTTGAACATTTGGAGAACATTCCATTTGGTAAACTATTCCACATTTTAATTGTAGCAAAGACAAAATTCTTGGCTAACTGATTGGTATTTGGTATTAAACCTGATACTAGAAAGCAAAACACTTTGCTGAAACATCAGCCTGCTTAATGTTGCAAGCAAAAAGAACTAGGTCAGGTAGAGAAGTGTGTTGATGATGTTTGTTGTTAAAGTAAATTTTATGCAACAAACATATGGAACTCACTTTACATCTATGCCACAAGTCAACATTATGAAATGACTAAATAAACTTTCAGATGACAACTATCCGAGAGTTTGAGATCAGAGTCAGCACTTAAAGACTGCATTGCATATTCCACAAAATTAAGAAGAAAAAGTTAAAATACTTATACAAATAAAATAGCTTCAGCACAAAAAATTCAAAAGCATTTTGGCAAAACAACAAATTTTTTTATGAACAAAGAAAGCAATATTATGGTTATGCTTCGGAAAACATTATGATAAAATAAAGTTTTATATATACTTGCCAAGTAATTACATAGCTATAGTTTCTAACTTGCCAGTTACTAATAATGATTACAAGGTACTGCAAAATTGTAACACTGTTTTAACTTTCATTAAAATTGTGAGAAGTGGAGGTCGATTACACATCTATTAGGTTATCAGAATGGAAGAAAGGGGTATCTTGTGCCTGAAAGCTAATGAGGCAAATATGCTCTGATGTCCTAAGTATTCACTTATATGTAGGCAAAATGCTTGCTGAATCTGAGTGGACTCAGAAAAATAGTTCATTTAGGATGAAGGGCAATGCATTTATAGTCAAGAGGGGGAAATGGGTCTTTGCCAGAACACTTTAGATTATGGATGGTCCTCTGCACTTCCAATCTCATGCAGGTAATATACCAGAAAGCTCTAAGTGAACAGAGAGCTCTCTATTCTCCCCAGAGTCAAAGAAGAGGAGAGTTGGTGCTAGACGATCGGGAGCTGGCGGTGGGTACTCTGGGTTGGTGTCAGGCTGTAGTTGGCACCAGGCGAGCTGGATACCAGGTGAGCTAGTAGCTCGGGAGCTGGCGGGCACTCAGAGCATGAACTGGTGCTAGGTGAAGAGCTCAGGAGCTGGTGGGCGCTCCCGGATGCTGGAGCACCGTTCTCGACTGTCAAGAACATTTTATCTTCCATTAAATCTTAAGGGAGGAAGAACGGATCCATGTCTTGGAAGGGTCCTCATTCTTGGCTAAAAAAGAAATTCAAGGGTAGATGAGCAAACCATGTTACTGTTTGTTCTGGCAAGCTTCGGGACATTGTGAAGTCTGTCCAGTTAAGAGTGAGCCACCTTTAGAGAAACTTCTTGAAATGAGGTTGACTGCACAGACACGGATTGGGGAAGGAGTCTTGGAGATCTCACCCACCAACAACCATGGTAAGTTCAGGAATCCTTATATCCTGGGTCAGAACAGGGCTATGAGGGTCATCATAATGTTGCAATGAGCCTGGAAATTGCTCAGAACTTCTTTGACTATGTCAAGGGCAGAAAGCCGTAGGGGTCCAAGATGGACCGAACTTGCAGCATGTATCTGCTGCTTATGCTACAGGGTCTGGGGGTTGGAGAACATAAGAGAGGAAGGCGAAGGTTTCTTAAGGTAAAACAGGTCCAAAGTTGCCTGCTCCACAGATTCCACAGATCCCAACACACCAGGGGAGTCAAGGTCCACTCGGAGGAAAGAACAAACTTTAGACGACTCAGTTCGTCCGCCACAACTTTTGGCTGGCCTGAAAAAATCAAGTGACTAGAAAAAACTATTTGTTTGTCCATAGAAAAGGTTCCCTTCCTAGTTTGTGGAGAGAAAATGAGTGAGAGTTCTGCTTGCTATGTGATGAACATTAGGACTGTGGTCTTGTCTAAATGGAGTACCACTGTACTGGAGTGAACTAAGAATGGGAAGCACTAAGCCCCAATCAAATGGCTCTAAGCTCTCTGACACAAAAGTGAAGGCTGATTTTTAAGGGACACGTCCCAAAAATCTCCAGGTTCCCCAAGCAGGCTCCTCAACCTAGAACAAGGTGTTGAGAAGTCTAAGTCCAGTCTCAGAGGAAGAAGCCACTTTTCTTCTGAAAGTCTATGTTCAAACAACCACCAATGCAGGTCCAACTTAAATCATGGGTTTTGGGAAAAAACGACGATGTCCGACTGTTAAATGTATGACGAGTGAGAGCTTGAGAGAAGGCTAGCACATAGAGGCCAAAGCCTAGCTCCCTGAACTGGAAGATCCTTTCTTGTAAGATGGACCTGGGATACTCTCCGGGGCCTGGACAAGGGCATGGATGAAAGTATCCTGTATATTCAAGGTCTCCATCCAATCACCCTGGAGGATGGAAAATCTGGTTCATCTCCATCTTGAACTTCGTTCTCTATTTGAAGAGAAAAAGGGGGGTGAGGTCATGGAGACCCGCTGATGACTCACGGACTCGTAAGTAACAGAGCTGGATTTGTGGACTCGCACATTCACGAATTTCACTCGAGGGACATTCCCCACATTATTTGCGGAAAATTCACCTATTTGCGGCATTTTTCCATGAGAAATATCCAGAAATTCCTGTTTTTTTATCAATTTCATCTTAAAATGCACATTTTGTGATAAAACTATTTAAGAAACCATGCATACAAATTTTTAGTGCGTTTTTCTTGAGTTTTAACTAACAAAATAGGTTGTTTTCAGCGTTTTTATAGGGGTTCCAACTATTTGTGGATTCTAACTATTTGCGGAGGTCTGGTACGCATCCCCCGCGGGGGAACCATTGTACAGTGGTCCCCTTGTATTAGCGGGGGATGCGTACCAGACCCCCCCACCCATGAATAATTAGAATCCACAAATAGTTGGAACTACTATAAAAATACTGAAAACAGCCTATTTTGTTAGTTAAAACTCAAGAAAAACCCACTAAAAATTTGTATACTTGGTTTTATCACAAAAAGTGCATTTTATGATGAAATTGATAAAAAAAAAAAAACCATGATTTTGTGGATATTTCTCATTGAAAAATACTGCGAATTTGCGAATTTTCCGCAAATAATGAGGGGAAACATTTCCGAGAGAAATCCGCGAATGTGTGAGTCCGTGAATCCAGAGAATGCGAATACTGGGGTCCATTGTATATATATATGTATACATATGATCCCAACCTATGTCAAGTAGGTACCTAACGCTACTGTGGATCATGCAAATATAAAAAGCTCAGTGGGTACCGTATATACTCGCCTATTATGCGACTTTTGAAACCTAATTTTGAAGCTAATTTTAAAGGGGTCGCATCATACACGCGGTATAAAATTAGCGTACCGTCTATGCTTTCCCAAATCGGCAGATCGCGATAGTTACTACCGGAGGAAAACCGTAGATCTTTTAAAAAGTTATGTTTTACTTGTACTTCACTATATCCAATAATATTGTATGCATTCTCATATTACTATTGTATTTTAAAATACAAAAGAGCGATCGTGCGCCATTTGCATTATTTTGGTTTATACAACATGTTTAACTGTTCTAGACTAACCATCTATAATTTCCAAATCAGTTAAGGCACACACCAAAGGATTTTTTACTCTTTGTTTTACTCAGTAAAGAAACATTTGTTACTTGAACTATTATTTTCCTTTTAGGATACGCAGGTAAGTGAAAATTTATTAAAGTAAAAAAAATTGCATAAAATTAATAAACTAAAATCCTCCAAAGTCGCTCTCCATGTCCGTATCATCAAATACTGCTCTGAATTCTTTGCCATCAAGGCAGTCATCATATTCGTCATCTTCCAGATCTTGATCATTTCATCCTCATCTCCTGCATCTCGTATAGGACATCGTCAATTCATGTGGAAGGTATAGTCTTGTCACCGTGGCGAGCTCTCTGGCGTGGCTTTTAAAGATCTGCCCTTATGCTAATTTTACAAAAACAACAACTGCCCGTGTGTGACAGACCTTTGAATGTCCTTAATACAAACCCCGAGGCTATAATTATAAGATTATAAGGGTTTTTCCTTCCCAGGTACTTTAATCTCCTTCCTATTCGGCCTCTCTCTCTCTCTCTCTCTCTCTCCTAAATCTTACAGCTGTCCGAGCGAGAGCTTTTTTTATGGGACAAGATAGGCCCGCATTTCGCATTTTCCATACCTATTTATTTCGTATACGATTGCCCTTTCTCGGCTGTGAAGTTGATGTCTATCTATGGCTGTGAGATGACCAGGAATAACTTGTAAGTCGGTGTCAAAGTCACTCCACTCTTCAGTCAGGCCAAAACTTTGCCATATCGCATTCAAGCAATATTCAGTCATTGTTTCCTATCTATTATTTTCTCAGAGAGAGAGAGAGAGAGTCTGTCTGTATACGATTGTTTATTTTCTCACTCGTCAAACTTACTGTTATGCTTTATTTCATATTTCCTTGCTCACCAATTTATTCTATACCTACGATATTAAGAAATCAAGATATGTGTAGAAGGGAGAAATGCCTCCAGACTGTACAGTCAGTATGGATTTAAACGCACGTGGAACTGGCTGAAATATTCGCAACAGCACCAAAATGAGATGCCCTGTTGATAGAATATCTGACTCCGTTTCTTGTTACTGCATAAAAAAACTTTATCAATCGTGAACCTACGTAATTTATTTAGAATTCTGCGCAACGGAAAAGATAATATTTGATATCTGTAATGGGAGAAATGGTTTTATCTCTGTTGTTGTTATAAATTTGGCAGATATGCGATCAAACACGTGGGTGGACCAAAACAGCCCAGCCAGAGAGCTCCGCTCATTTTGTAAATACTATTGTTTGGCGTGCTAGGCTTACCCCGATTCATTTGGGTGTGCGCTACTCAAATAATCGCATTTTTCTACTAATCCCAAGAGTTGACCATGGAAAATCCCAAGATTAACCAAAAATCCCAAGATAATAAAATAATTGACATATGCCAAGCTTTGGAGTCCTAAATATTTACTCTGTCTATCAGGATGATACTGATAAAAGGAGAGAGAGAGAGAGAGAGAGAGAGAGAGAGAGAGAGAGAGAGAGAGAGAGAGAGAGAGAGAGAGAGAGAGTATTCATGTAATCAGTAAAATACACTAATAAAAACAAAAACTACGTACTGTATGCAAAGCACACACATCATCGTTAGCTTCCCGTGTGTTACGTGTAAACGTTCATTTTAAGAAATTCACAGAGTAGTATACTAAAACACCATGGATTGGCTGGTTGGTAGCCACGGTAGATCTGTTATCCAATGACTGCCCTCTCCTTCTGTTCTATTTATAGACATATGCCATGGATGACACTAGGTTTGAACGTTACCATGTTCGTGATTTTCTGACTGCTGACGGCAAAAATTACTCGATAATTTTCTTTATATAATTATTTCTTCGTGAAAACAATAATATAATATTTTAACTTTAATGTATAGTGGTATGAAAAATACCAGTGTGTCGTAGCGATGCGTCATCAATATAGTGGTATGAAAATACCGCATGGTGTTGTAGCGATACGTAATCACAAAGTACAAATCCTTTCCCGGACCATCCTCAAATTTTTACGACTCTTCAATTGCAAGATCGATATGGTGAAAATATTATATAGTCATACTTATTGTTGAAATTCACAAGTTGAACTGCAAAACTTAGATTTTGATTGTTATGTACATATATTTTTTGTGTTTTACGGAATGTTTGTTTTGAAAATAATAGCTATTAGTGAACATATGATATTAATTGTCCCACTATTTTATTATAGGTGATCTTAATTATCTCACATTCATGTAACTATTATATTAATATTTATTTAAATAAACAGTAATTAATAAATAACAATAATGAAAAACATAAAGGGAAATTTTTTTTTTCTGCAGTAATGTTTGTTTGATTATGCATCTGACCTCACATTTCCGAAATTGAAAAATTCCAAAAAACTCCCCCCTGCACATTCCGAAATTGAAAAATTCCAAAAACCGAAACATCGGAATGTGTGTGTACTACACTTTTTTAAACACGCACACAATGTCTACACATTTACTGATACCCGTTGGTGAAAGACTCAAATTACAGTATTTATTTCTGAGAGAGAGAGAGAGAGAAGAGGGAGAGAGAGACGAGAGAGAGAGAGAGAGAGAATGATTTAGGACTCCAAGGCGTGTTATTTTTACAATTATTTTATTATCTTGGTATTCTTTTTTAATCTTGAGATCTTCTATTCAATTCTCGAGATTAGTAAGAAAATTACCATAACTTCACTAGCAGCAGCACACATCTGAACGACTCGGCCATTAGCACGCTAAACCACCAACCTTATGAACTGACCTCGGAAAAGGAACTCGCATGATACATGAGATACATGACAAAACCACTGTTTATTGGTGAAAATTTTGGGGTCGCATGATATGCGAGATCGCACGTTACTCGAGTATATACGGTAATTTAACCCTCTTACGCCAATGGGGTATAACAAAAATCGTCTCCCGTATGCCAAGGAGGTCTCGGAGTGAGCGCCAAAGCGGAAAAAATAATTTTGTCAAAAAATAATTTTTGGCTTCTTCTTTCTTTGTCATTGCCTGAAGTTTAGTATGCAACCATCAAAAATTTAAAAAAAAAATATCATTATCATATATAAATAATGCGATTATATATGATAGCGCAAAAACAAAATTTCATATATAATTGTATTCAAATCGCACTGTGAGCAAAACGGTTAAAGCTAAAGAGTTAATTTATTTTTCGTTATATTGTACACTAAATTGCGATCATTTTGGTATATAACACATTGTAAAACAATCAAATCAACACAGAGAAAATATTATCACAAAATGATGCATGAATTCGTAACGTGCGGACGTAAAAAAATGTTTTTTTCAAAAATTCACCATGAATCAAAATATTGTTCTAGAGACTTCCATTTTGTTTCAAAATGAAGATATATGATTGAATATTACTATACTGTAAGAGTTTTAGCTTACAATTGCAGTTTTCAACCATTTCGGACGAGTTAAAGTTGACCGAATGTCGAATTTTTTTTATATATATTTTTTATATGCAAATATTTCAAAAATGAGAAAAGCTACAACCTTCAATTATTTTGTTTTGTATTCTACATAAAATTGCTCACATTTTCATATATAAAACTCTATGAAACGCCTAATATGAAACAGAGCAAATATAAAGATAATGCGATGTACGCATTTCGGAGATTTGCGGCGGAGAATCAGCGAGAGGAGGGAAGGAAAGTTTTTTTTAAATTCACCATAAATCTAAATATTGTGCTAGAGACTTCGAATTTGTTTCAAAATGAAGATAAATGACTGAATATTACTAGACTGTAAGAGTTTTAGCTTACAATTGTGTTTTTCGACTATTTCTTTAGAGTCAAAGTTGACCAAATGTGGTTTTTTTTCTATTTATTGTGATTTATATGCAAATATTTCAAAAATAAGAAAAGCTACAACCTTCAATCATTTTTTGTTGTATTCTACATAAAATTGCACACATTTTCAAATATAAAACTTTATGTAATGGCTAATTTAAAATGGTGTAAACATTAAGACAATCGCACAAAAAAATTTCTTATTTTTTTTGGAAGAGTTACCGCGCGGACGTAAGGAAAATGTTTTTTTTTTTCATAAATTCACCATAAATCGAAATATTGTGCTAGATACTTCCAATTTGCTGCAAAATGAAGGTAAATGGTTGAATATTACTAGAATATAAGAGTTTTAGCTTACAATTGCATTTTTTGACCATTTTGGTAGAGTCAAATTTGACCGAAGGTTGAAATTTTGGCACTTATCGTTATTTATATGAAAATATTTCAAAACTGATAAAAGCTACATCCATGGGTTGTTTTTAATTGTATTGTGCATGAAATTGCGCACATTTCCATATATAAAACTTTATGTAACGGCAAATTTAAAATGGTGCAAACATTATGACAATCGCACGAAAAAATTTATCGGAAGAGTTACCGCGCGGACGTAAGAAAAAAGTTTTTTTCATAAATTTACCATAAATCAAATTATTGTGCTAGAGACGTCCAATTTGTTTCAAAATGAAGGTAAATGATTGAATATTACTAGAATATAAGAGTTTTAGCTTACAATTGCATTTTTCGACCATTTCGGTAGAGTCCAAGTTGACCGAAGGTTGAAATTTTGGCACTATCGTTATTTATATGAAAATATTTCAAAACTGATAAAAGCTACAATCATGAGTATTTTTTTTATTGTATTCTACATAAAATTGTGCACATTTTCATATATAATACTCAATGTAACGGCTAACTTAAAATGGTGCAAAAATTATGTCAAAGTGACAAAATAATTTCTGAGATGTGTCACTGATACTTTTTAGTGCGATAAGAAAGAAATTCGCGCTTGCCGCGCCTGCGTAACGAATTGGTAAAGCAAAACATCGCCTTGATCCGTGGAGGCTTCCCAGCATCCCCCAAGGCGCGTGATTCAAAAGTTTTCGGCTGGTAGGCCTATAAGTATTTTCCCGCGAATTTAAAAAAAAACTTTTTTATGTAGACGTTTAATACATCCAATCGGCACCCGGGAGACAATTTACCTCGACGTTTAATATGTCCAATCGGCGTAAGAGGGTTAACACAGGAACTATAATCTAATGGAGATACACAAAGGGCCCAAGTGAAATTAAAACTAAAATCTACGTTAACCGCGAGTTAGAGGCTGAGGGGGGGAACCGGCATACGGAACTGTACATGGCAGAGACCAATATCTGGTAAGCTTATAAAAGGCTTGAAAAATCCAGAAGACACACAAAAGCCAGGGCATGGGATAACAGTGGGCTTGTCCAAATCCTGTTGCTTGGAATCCTTCTGCAGTCAGACAATCCTTTAAACACAAAAATTTGTCTGAGCTGGAGATTTTAGGGGCTAGACAAGTACCGTAAAATCGGATTGTCAATAACTGAGGCCACCGATAACCGGGGACTGCCTGTAAGTGCCAAGCGCTCTGGAACAGGCATCGGGCATTCTGGAATCAGTGTCAGGATTTCTGAAGTTGATTCCAGTTGTTCAAGACTGGGGCTTACTGGTTAGCGCTGGTTTAAGAGTGTGAGGCGCTTACTCTTCTGCTTGGAGCCCAAGAAAGGTCTTTCAATAAAAGAATGCTCAGGAGAGACGGAATCTTTGTTCCAAAGGACATCGAACCAATGAAGAGACAGGAGGAAATCCTTACCTGCCTCCATTGGACATTTAGTATGATTCCTCCCAGGTTTATGGGATTATGACAGTGACTTAGGTCTAGGAGAACTGGTGGGCTGGATAATCACCTCCTCCATTCCACACACTTCACTGTTAGAGTCAACTTTTTGTTAGCCCATACACCAGACTGGCAAAGGCACGGGAAGGAAGCGAGGGAGCCATGCACGGGAGCAAGTGGATGAAAAATATGAGGGCTAGTAGCAGGAGAGATAAAATGGATGTGGGGAGCATTGGTGCCAGACAATCAGAAGCTGGCACCAGGCTGTAGTTGGCAGCAGGTGAGCTGGGTACCAGTTGGGCTAGGAACTCGGGAGCTGGTGAGCACTCCTTGGCACTCAGAGCAAGGTTATCAGCAATCAAGAACTTCTACATTTCCTAAAGCCCACCACAACCAATCATTCAGCACAATTTCTATCCTCAGTATATTCATGCCCTTACATTTTTTCAGTTTTTTACAAAGGAATTTACAAAGGAAAGTGTGTTAGGATGTTTAAACTTGATTGCAAATTTGCTGCAGTAGTGAAAAATGAACTTGAATCAGATCTTAGTACAGTAATAACAAAACAATAAAATACTGATCCTGAAAGCATATAAGTTTGAAGGTTACTTGAAATCAGCTATAATACTTCACCAAAATCCAATTAACAACCAGCAAATAAAGATCAAAGCTGCTGCAAACACCCAATGCTTATATATGGCATGGCACAAACAGAATGCGAGTGTCTGCGAAGTCATTCCTGGTACTCCCATTAGTGGGCAGAACTAGTCACCTACACTAAACAATTGAGGCCCCACCTGTGAATTCTGAATTTAAGCTGGCATTGAGTTAGAAACTATAGCTATGTAATTACTTGTCAGTCACTTATATAAAAAGTCAATTTCTTATTGAAAGTTACTCCTAAAATCTTTAAAGTCAGACATTTTTTAAATGTAAATCAAGATACAAGGACAAAAATGTTCTGTATTGACTATCATATCACACACTGAGTTTTAGGTTTAAGCTTCATGACCCAAAGCCTACTCCACTTATGAATACTTGCCAGATCTCTATTCAAGGATTCTGCAACCACAGGCCTAAGACATGGAGAAGATTAGCAGCATTGGCATATGCAATCACTTTGTTCCTTAGACCTTGCCACGTCACTAGTATAGATAACAAGTGGCAAAGGTCCAAGAACACTACCTTTAGGAACACCTGAAATGACATTATACTAATGCTATTCTACTGGTCACCAAAGCCTTTAATTTCCTCTTGCACAATAGTAAATGTAGCTAGGTCTGATGAGATGCTAGTTATGACATAGTTAACAGTTTGGTTACATAACAGTGTATAGAAAGGTGGTAATACATAATAGCATGGGTAACAATAATGCCTTTATGAGACATCTTACCTGAGATTCTTTAATATGTTTCTGTTCATGGTGTATTCAGCATACACAAAATTCAAGTTTTGCATTTTGTAACTTCTAGATTTAAAAAAAAAATCCAGCTGCATGAAATATGCATGAAATCCCAATAGTGAAGGACTCATTGTTTGTCATTATATTTCCCTGTGATGACATGTCTCAGTTGTAAAAGGTCCAAGCCTACCTGACTGAGGATGTAAAATTTTATATCTCCTACAAAGATTTGCAGCTCTTATGGTGGCAAATTTTTAACAAGTTGTACATAAATCTTGGCCAGAATCTTCCTTTAGAAGCAAATCTCCCTTTAAAGACTCAAAAGAGATAAAGGGTAGTTTTGCAAAATTATCCCTTCATTGCTCAGTCTGGTCTGCTATAATTCTGTTCCTTTCTCAGATTTACCCAACCTATAGGCTGACCTGATATTCCTTCCTAAGCAACATAAATGATAATTTATTTCTAAACTCTGCACCACATAATTTCATCTCTCCTTATTTCCCTCAGCCACGTTCTACTTTCCACTTATACTTCAGCACCTGACCCTCCACTTCTACTCACCCATCTGCCCTTGTCATTGTTTCTGCTTTCCCTTTCCCTGATTTTTATCTAGATATTTGTGTTTTTACTTCATAAAGCTATAGCAATAGCGATGCTTTTACTATATTTTACCCAAAAGTGGATTTACAGCACTGTGAGTACTTTTATTCCCATTATTATTATGATGCTTCGGGTTACCGTGATTTTCGGCTTACAGTGTGACGGTGGGGATGGAAGCCCACCGTAAACCGGGGACTGCCTACACAGGCCTGCTTCCTACATCTCCCTTTCCCCACTCTCCGGGTCTTGTTTCTGCTCCCTGCTGGATGGACTTCTAGATCATAAAGCTGCCACTTTTGATCATAGTCATTTCATGTTTTCTGGTCATACTGTACTTATTTTTCTGAATCTACCACAAGAACCTTTTATTTCACTGATGACTCTTCTAGAGATGAACAAGCTTTACGCAAAGATAGAAGACACTCAAATCACCACCATTTACATATATCTACTGAATAGGACATTATTGCTGCCACTGACTATAGTTCAAGGTGTCTTGAACTGGTCACACCATTTTACAAGTATTTGAAGTTTTTTTTAAGAAAAATGCAATAACAATGCAGTTCACAGTTTTTAATACACACAAACCATTTTTTATGATTTTCGATGATGTTCTGGTTGAGACAATTTTCGGCTATGATATGTCTCAAGAACAGAACCCGTTGTACTGGGGTCGGCCGGGTTCACTTCTCAGCTGGGTGCTGAGAAATGAAAGCTGCCATAAACCAAAACTCAGCAATCTATAGTGCTCATGGCGCCAAGTTTCGGTTAATGGTGCCTTTCTTAGTTATGTTATGGTGCCATAACTCTATAGTATCAGCACCTTACGGTGCCAATAACTGAAACTCGGCCCATTATGGGGCCATAAGTTGCCGATTCTATAGCGCTAGATAAGCACTGGTTTTCTAACGCCATAAAACCAGATCGCCATTAACCGAGACCGCCGATAACCAGGGACTGCCTGTCCTGTTAATTCAAATGGCACAGCAGTTATAGGAAAAAGTTGATATGAATATTTCCATGGAAATCCCCTTTTAACTTCCTCTTCTAAAAGGAAAATTTCTCTTGCGTTCTGCCTGCTGTGATAAAAAAATCTTATGGCTGGATCCCCTAATTTCTCCTCAGCCCCTGATGATCATTCTCCTTTGAGCATGAATCATGAGCTGTGATCGTCCATCCTCACATTTCACCTACTGAATATTGATATCTTACCTTCCTCGCTTCTTGTCTTCCATTTTTCTTTGGTTCTAAACTATTAAAAGGAATTTCCATTGCTCTTTCATATATTCTGGTGAATTTCTCTTCTCAAGAAACTCTCAAGTCAGTCAAATGCCCTACAATAGCCTTTCAACTAATCAGCATACTGGCAAAGACAATTTACCATGTTTCAAAGGCCAAAAACACATTAAAGTTTATCCTGTCTTCTTTCTTACAAGTCTGCAATTTTCTCTGTATCTAGAGGTATTATGGAAACACTTAAAAGAAATAAGTCCATGAAATTCCCTCATTTGGTAGATGAAATTATCTTTCAAAAGTTATATGAGACTGTGCTGGATCCCAACTGATATAAGCATTAAAAGAAGTGATGCTGCCAAAAGAACAACTGAGGCTTCACCATCATAACTAGATCAAACCAAAAAAATTCCATATACATTAATGTGACATCACAGAAGGCCATTTCATCGCACAGAGGACAGGATTTGTTGAATGATGAAGTGGAAACCACATGTTGAAGCAGTATTGTTGTGGCAATTATCAATGCAACATGAAAGGCATGTATAATTGGTATTATCTGGTATAAGCAAGGGTTCCATCAGTGCTGCCCTGTATGCCATTACTGATGTATGTAATAGCAAGACACTTATCTTCGTGAGGATATATAAGAAAATGTATATGTGTTTCAACAGAGAGCTCAACTGGGCTCTCAGCATGGATGTAACCTAACCACATTTCCATATGGACTGGTACTGTTTGAAAGACGATGTTCCTAGTTTTTGCACTAGGTACCTAGCAAAGTTGAGTGAATAATCTTCACAGTAGACAAGATTTTAAAAAATCCACATGTGAAGATCTCGGCAGATAGGAGAATGCATAAACAACTTTGTCTTACTGTCAAAGATAGAACAGTTGGCAGTAATGGAACATAATTTTTCACCCGTTGTTGAAGCAATAGGAACCAATGGCTGTTTGGCCAATCTGGAGCTACTAAGTAAGCAGTTCCATTAAAAGCTAGTAGTTTGTTGAAAACCTTCAAAATCTGAGACACTAGAGGAAGAAGGTATGTTGTACTCCATTTGTTCCATGCTTGTAAGAATGCATCTCTTCCTATAGCCTGACTGTCAAGGTTTGGAGACAAACATTGGAAGTCGATGGCTCTCACATGTGGCAAACAAGTCCACTTCTGGCTGTAGAAGCATGTTGGCAATTAATTGAAAGGAGTGAGTGTCTAACATCCACATGGTTGAGGTTATTGTATTTCTTGACAGAGTCTGCTATTACAATGAGAGACCCTGTGAGGTGAATTGTGGACAAGTACCACTTCCCTTCTTGCACCATCTGTATAGGATAGATACCACTGCTGCCTTGAGAGGGACTGAACGTGAACCCAACCTCGATTTGATGCATGGCATTGCAATCAAATTGTTTAAAACCAACAAAATGTGGGTCCTTGTTGAAAATTTCAGTTTTCTGAGAGACAGAAAGACAGCCATCAGTTCCAGAAAGTTGATATGACACTTCCTCAGAACATGACCACCTTCATAGTAATTGACAATCCCCCAAATGGCCTCCTCAACCCCTGAGGACTCACAACAGCTACTAAAAATAGGCCAACCTCTGAGGACTTACAGTGACCACTAAAAATAGGTTTCCCAACATCAAAGCCTATTTTATTCCTTCATAATAAATCTTTCAGGATATCCTCAGGAAGTTAACTTGGTTAATTGCCTCTCACTTCCTCTTTTCTTATTATTTGTCCTTTTTTTTGGAAGCCAGTCTGTCAGCTTCCAGTTCAGACATGGGAAAATACATCTCAGTCTTGATAGGGATGCAGTTCTATTGATAGGAAATGTACAAATACACTGCCCATATTCGTGCAGAGGTGGCATAAATACATACAGCCAGAAACTGATTTTTAGTTCAGTACATTTCTCACTTTTATTGAGGTAGTGTTTTATTGTATATTTATATTAGTAAAATACAAATATTGTATATAAGTACGTAAAATGAAAATCTTCCTCATGTGTCAATACCCTCCCTTTCATGTATTGGATAGCTATTATGTGAATGTGATCTTCCTCCTACAGAAAAAATGATTATTAGAAAAATTCTACTGAAGCAGCCATAATTTTTAATGAAACATTTTTAAAAGAGAGTCTTAATAATAATAATAATAATAATAATAATAATAATAATAAGAATAATTAATATAATAATAATAATAATAATAATAATGATAATAAATATATTATTTTATAAAACTGCTATTTTAAAACTTGTTTAATTTCTCCCCCCCTTACTATGGGCATTATGTTCTGCAAAAGTTTGTTGGTCAAGCCAATAACATCCCACATGATGAATACATCCAATTAATATTAATAACATGTAATAATAATTAAGCATCTGTAGTTCTTTAAGACAGAATTTCATCGTACCTAGCATTATTGCTAAGATTTTAAAATTGTGAGCAAAAGAATTAGGCTGCCTTTCACATCTGACTAAAATAGGTAAACTGAAAATCAAAATATACACTTCATAAAAGGTAAAAATAAAAAGAACAACTGCTCACAATGCAAACAGTTATTCATTAACTTCTCCATACTGAAACAATAGTATTTGTGGGTGCAATGCTGTATCAAATATAAATTAGCATAAAGCCAAATTTGTAGGGATAGGATAGAAAAATACCTTTCAACACAGTCAAATGTGGAAGCACATGGGTTCGATGCTGGTGCATCATGCCCGCCCACTGCATAAAGGAATCCATTCACAACACCAACTCCCACACCTCCTCGTCGACGTGCCATAGGAGCGCAAGACGTCCATTTATTAGTATGAGGATCATAACACTCTACAGTTCGAAGACATGCAGATCCATCTCTACCACCTACTGCATAGAGCCTGGAAAATCAGAAAAAGTCACTTTGAAATACAATAATTTTACAAAATCACACACATTTCCACTCCTGAAAAATAATTTACGAAGTACTCAGTTCAATCTGAATTCCCAAACGTATATGCATTAATTGTCTTGTTTAGGATAATTAAGGAAAATCTACAAACATACACTTCTATTCAACATTATAGTATTCTATTACAGAATCTACCTTTTATTAAAATACTTTTTCTCTATTCACATAATTGTCCAACTTCTTTTATTTTATACATTGCTGGAATTTTCATCCTTCATAGCAGAATAAATTTTGTAGATGAGCCCCTTGAGACTATAAATATGACAATATGGTTTTATTCAACTGTATTTTAATAACAACAGTGGTCTTATTCAAGTTTAAAATACAGTACTTTTACAAAGCAAAACAAGTTTTTAAATTCGAACATAAGTAAATCTTAATTTATAAAACAGGTTTTGACGTAGGAAAAACGTACTTTCAGTAACAGCAGCTTGTCCTCAAAGGAGTTACACTCTCATGGTTTCCCCAGGGCTCCATAAAACAGACCAACCAATTACAAATAATTCTTTAATAGTTGGTCTCAGCTTGTTGGCACAGTTATAGAATATGAAGTGACTCAGGACAGAAGGGCTCTTATCATCTGTCCTACAATGATTACCTAAAACCTGTATTTTTTTATAGGTAACTGCTGTTCATCCTCAAAGGAGTTTACAAAAGAAACTGACAGATGACAAAATGTCTCAACTCCTATTAAATGAATCCCAAACATCCAGATTAATTTTTGCTCTGAGATATAGTCACAGGTTATGCACCATTACAGATAACCCACACCTATTCATGGTTCCAGATTCACAGACTCACTGATTCGTGGATCTCTCTATGGAACATACTGTATAATTCCGTGTATATGATGACCTTTAGATAAGACGAGATAATAATTATGGCAAATATTTTATGAATGTATCTCATATTTGTAGTATAAGACAACTGCTAAATTACAAAACCATCTGTGTATAGGTTAGCTTTTGGTTACTGTATAGTATACATACTCACATATCATTTGGCGATAATTAATAAAGGCAGTCACCGATTATTGGCGGGGGTTCAATTTCCTGGGGGCGGTGTCAATAAGCGAAAACTACCATTAACCAAAAATGACAATTTGTCCAAAATTGCATTTTTCCTAACTATACAAACCTGAGGTCCTTTTACAATAGGAAGGTACTAGCGGCAGCTGGATAGGTCGTAAGCTTTCGAACAAGGGGTTCGGTAGTTAACTGCTTGTCCGACAGGCGCGCGCGCGCGACTGGGAGGTAAACAAATCACTTTTGCTTTTGGCCCAAGCAAAAACTGCAGAGTGAGGGGTGGCATGAGGTGGGGCTATGTGTAAAAGGACCTCAGGTTTGTATAGTTAGGAAAAATGCAATTTTGGACAAATTGTCATTTGTTCCGACACGGCATACAAACCTCGGTCCTTTTACAATAGGAAGACTCACTTCTTGGTGGGAGGAATCTGAGTCTTTTGTGAACAGACTGGTGTTCGCCCAACCTTGGAATGCCTCCCTGGTCGTAAGAGCGAGGGAGGGATCCAAGCCTCTGTCCGATTGATCGGGGTGTGCACCGCAGGATCAATGGTCAGACCTCTGGACCAAGTACTAAGAGAGAGGCAAGCGTATCTCTTCGTACCAGCAAACAAGAACAAGTTCCTATTTGCAAGAGGCAACATAAAGTTATGGTTTGTCTCTTGTTGGCATCCACTTCCCCCCCCTTGTAGGAGGAGTGGTGGATATTTGCTCCCATCCCTAGTGAAAGGGAAAGGGATAGGATGGGGCTCTGTCGAGTAGCTCACCGGCATCTCGTCCTTATCCAGCAAGGTGATGACCGTATCCCTCTACCCACAGGTAGAGGGGGAGAAAAAGATAGGAAGAGAAGCCAGTCACTCTCTCATTCACTTATCTATTCTTACAGTCACACCAGGACTCGATGCTGTTCAGCCTGCTAGGGTCTGGGTTAGCTAGACAACGTGTTGAGCAGCCACCACGGGTCCTAAGGAAAACGATCCAAGGACCTGTGGGCAATATCCAAAAGGTAGAAGGAGGTGCCAGTGGTCTGGTTGTACCAGACCCCTGCCTTCAGTACCTGCGCCACGGAGAAGTTCTTGTGTAACTCGAGGGAGTGTACTTCTAGGTCATCTTGGTGCTGACGAAGAGTCTTCAACACTCAGCCTGGGATGTCGAGTTTCTTCAGAAAGCGCGGTCGCGCTTTCACAGGACAAAGCAGCATCTCCTTCGCATCGAAGGCGGTGAAGTCCATTAGGGAGGGGATTGTGAAGGACTCTAACCGATCGTCAGGAACCGAAGGGTTCAGAGTCTTCGCTACGAATTCGGTACGAAATCGAGCGTCACGAATCCCCATCCCCTGGATGCTTGACTTCGCAGGAAAAGTCATGCAATTACCTCAGAGGAAAAGAAGGGAATGGTCGTATGACCTATCCCTCTTCTCGACTTCGGTGATGTCCTGTACCCATACTGGTCTATCCGTCTGCCGCGACGTTGTTGTTCTCGGTAGTGGATAGGACACCGACACTCAATGGTGGGTGTCGATGGTATGGGTACTGTGACAAGCCGTTAGGACGAAGAAAAGATTGTTATGGAACAACCGAACTAAGTCCACAGCGAAGTTCGTAACCGACTTGGGCGCTCTGACAGCTGCCTACTGACTGCGTTCGGTAGGAGGCAAGTTGTCCAAGCACCCGAGCAAGTCACGTGACCTTCGCCTTAAAAGGGTTATGCCAAGAGACTAAACAAATAATTTGTTCGTCACCGATGCCAGAAGGCAAGGTGATGACTCTCTTAAGGCATGTGCCCAACAGGCGAAAGTCAATTGCCTTCTAGAGACCGAGGTCCTTGATGGCAAGATATCTCATAGTATAGTTGATTCTCGGTAAGGAGAAACAACACTATGTGACGTTGAAGACGAAGGTGTACAGAAAATGCAACCTACGTCTTCACAGCTGAACCGAGAGAAGGATTCTCAAGATTCTGAACCTGTGCTACAAAGACTGAGAACGCTAACCGCTATTGATTGCTGTCCGGTGAGGATCGTAGTTGCAATAAAAGCGGAGCGCTTCCAGTAATGAAGACAGGGAACTACTGCCTGAAGAACTGCTTCTCATGGGCTGAACATTTGGAAGTAGAGCTGTCAGGTCGGAGAGTAGGCGATGTCTTCTGACATATCTGTTAATTCGGGGCGAGCAATGAAATTGCACACCTACGAATACGAGATATTTTGAAGACAAACTCAGATGTCTGCAAAAATCATTCGCATTATCGCAGTGCGATGCAGCGGTTGACTAGTACAGACTTCTGTTACCGTGCGGTAAACAGAAAGATGAAAGAGTCCAAGAGATATCTCTGTTGAAAATTCTCGCAATGTCGAAGGCGATGAAATCGAGCGTCACAGCAGTAGATGGTCCTTCATTATTGCGAGAATCCCCGTTAATCAGAGACCTAAGTCCATGATTGTTGGGCAGAGATACGGTTCGGTAGTCAATCCAACCAGGGGAGAGAGAGACGTAACCGACCGTGCATCTCCGAGACCTAGCTGATACTGAGCCGCTATCAGGCAGCTCAATACGCAGTAGCTCTCGGTGACTCGTCATCCTGAGTTGCCAGGTAATCCATTATTCCACGAAGGAATGCGTTCGGCTAGAACCATCGAGCATAAAGAATACGCTCGAGCAATTATATTTAACCGAAACGGATTTCGGTAAATACAAAAGCTGATTTGGTGTTGTCATGACAATACCAAGTATCTAAAATCGAAACTGATAACTGCTGGGAGGTTGCAGGCAACCCCGAGTTGCAGTTCAATTAAGATACAATTCGTCTCAGTCACAAACCGTAGAGTTAACTACGGTATGCGCCTACCCCACGGACAATTCAACTGTTAAAGAATCATGTCGCGAGGGTAATATACGTAGTATATTTGTAGGTTCTGTACCACGACCTCCATCCTAAAATCTTTTCCCCTCGAGGAATGAGAATAAGGATTGGAGATCGACCGCCTTCGTTCTCTAGTCAAGAGAGTGAAGGAGAAGTCTTTCCCAAAGGAAAGCTTCAATGGTGAACAGAATACCGAAGACGATAGTTCAAGCCAAACTGGAAGTTCCCGTCCGTTCTTCTCTATTCCAGGTTAAGCGCCTACTGTGAGATAACTCTTCTTTCAGCAGCAGTCTTCTTCCAAATGCTAGAAATTACAGGAATTCGAGCATAAGCGAGGTTCCCGATTATCGTGTAACAATTATCGGGGATTCTCGCTCACTTTGGACCGTGGTCTCGCCTAAGTGTTTGGAGATCGTAAAAAACTCGAACACTCTTGAGTGCGCTAGAAATTCCGTAGAATTCTAAGCACTCTGCGAAACCCCCCACCGAATTCGTCAAACGATATCGGCTGGTGGTCCTCTCGATTCCCGTAGAAATCGAGAAAGGGGCAGGATCCCTCCTCAATGACCGGGGCTTACGTCAGGTAGGACCCGAAGGTCCCCCCGGTAGCGCAGCCCCTAACGTGGGATCTTACAGAGAAATCTCTGTAGGATCCCTCCCCTTTCCCTCGTAGCCGTAAGGAGAGAGGGAATGGGGGAGGAATTGGATACTGGCTCGCCTTCCCAGCGGAACTAGCAGTTGGAGAAGAAAAGGAGCAGCCATCGCCTTACGGCGATGGCCTCTCAGAGCCTGGGAAAACGTATCGTCAGGAGAAAACGTTTTCCCGAGGAGGGTTACGAACTCATACTGTAGGTAAGTGTCTGCCGCCACTGTGAACGTCGTCTGGGTGGGGCTGATCGACACCTGACAGGAGAGAGCCGATACCGCTCCGACTCATTCCAGTCCTCGTCGAGGTCGAAACCTCAGGAGGACCGAAGGGGTATTTAAATATGGTGTCCGAAGACACGTAGAAACGCCTCTGTCGCAGTAGAGGAGGTGAAGTAGCTTGTTCGACCGGCCAGAACTGAGAGAGCCTTCTTGTCCGGAGACGAGAGACTACCTGGTTCAACACAGTCGGCAAGCTCCGATCGCGGCAGACCCACCGTCGATTTGGGTTCCCTCGGGCCCCAAAACGACTCGAGCCGAGACGTGGCTCTGCTGGTGGAAGCGGCGATCCTTCCCCGAGGTCATTGTGCTGACGAATCAGCGCCGTAACCTCGGCAAAGTTCCTCTGGATCTCGGAAGTCACAGCATCTTGCAGAGTGGGACCGTTAAGCCCTTCGAACAAGAGCATATTCCGAGAACCTTCCTCCTAAGAAGGGGGAACAGCGACAGCCCTCTCGGTCTTCCCCATCCACTTGCGCATACGTCCTGGCCGGTCCAAGAACCGTGCCTGGCACGTAGGGCGTCGTGGTGGGATCATGAGGGGCGCACCCCTCACGATCACTCCTCAATACCTCGCTCCTCCCGGTGTAACCCGAGGAGGTTGAAGGTACGGGAGAGGCAGACCTGACGCTCCCTCGTTGCTCGCTGGCAGAACCAGCAGGCTTGGAGGGCTGCAGGGCGATCGTCAACCCGCGGTGGCGATCGAGCTGCAGGCCTGGTCGAACCGTCTCGCTGTGGAGAACGGCTGGACTGAGCACAGCGGCCCCGATCTCGAGTGTCAGAAGAGCTGGTGCTGGTTGCCGTACCCGGTCGCTTTCTGTGAGAGCGACGGTCAGGCGACCTGCAGGCTCCACTGTCACAGTGAGACCGGTGCTTGTCCTCACGGCACGTCACGTCGCTGGTTCCACCGGCGAACGGGAGGACCTCTTCCCAGCAGCAGACCGTGGTCGGTCGTGGACCGTCACGTCCCCGGTAGCCAGCTGTTCGCCGCGAGAGTGAGAGCTGGTCTGGTGAGAGTCGCATGAGCGGCTGTCACCAGTCTTCCGCCCCGTGCCGTGAACCTGACGCTGAGCGGACTCAGAGGTCTGGTTCCTGGCTGCACGGTCGCTGGTAGACGACCGTACACTCGGTACCTCCCGCGAACGAGAGGCCGAGACGGACCCTGATGCAGTGGCAGAACCACTGACACCAGGCGAGGAAGTACCGGTGTTAGCCGGTACCCCTCTGGTCCCCGTAGTCTTCTTCCTTGCGGAAGAAGAGACGGGCCCCGCTCCCGAAGGAGCAGGAGGACCAGCGGAAGGAACCCTCCCGTCCCACCGAGGTGAGACGGGGTCCCGAGAAGCTCCCGAGGGAGACTTCTTAGGAGGGAGGAGGCAACCTTCTTCTTCCTCGGCTGTGAAGCCTTAGAAGTCGAAGGGGAAGAGGCGGCAGCCGACGACGATGAAGAAGATGAAGACGACGACGACGACACCTTCCTTCTCTTCTTCGTCAGCTTCCTCAGGACAGACGTAAGATCTGCTATCCAGGGCGGAGCCGGGGCTGCTGTAGCCGAAGCCACAGGGCCCGGACGCACCTGTACAGACAGACCAAAGTCTGGGGTAGTACCACCACGAACAGGGATGACATCAGCAGGTATGGGCATCTCAGGAACAGCAGGCACAGCCAGCACAGCATCGGTAGGGACAGCCAGCGCAGCAACGGCAGGGACAGCCAGCGCAGCAACGACAGGGACAGCCAGCGCAGCAACTGCATGGACAGTCAGCCCAGAATCGGCAGGTACGGCAGGCAGCACCGGAAACACAGGAAGTGGAGCAGCAGCCAGCAACATCCTGGTACTGGCGGCAGGTCCAGGGGCGAGCTCTAGGGCAGCGGAAGTGTGGTCGCTGCAGCGCGGCAACCACGAGCGGCGGCGGCACGCCCCCCTCTCGGTACGGCGAACGGCACTTCACAGCGGCTGTAGGCAAGACTGTTACCACGTGAGGCGAGTACACCAGGTGAGGAGGGACGTCGTCACCTGGTTGCGTGGTCACCACTCCATGGGTGACCGCAGTAGGCCCAGACATAGAACCGCAGCCCCTGGACACTAGCACGCCTGCAAATGGAAGGACGCCCATACCTCACCAAGGTCCACCCTCGTGGCAGTAGCACCTGCGGAAATAACAGTAGTAGCGATTAGTGGGGGGGAAGGGGGGGAAGTCCCCTCGCGCGGGGGGGCGAGCCCTCTCCGAACGAGTGGAAGACCCTAATACAATTGTACATCGGGCACCGAGCGCCCTCCCCCGCGCTCGACGGATCGGGCGAGGAGAAGAACGCCGATAACCTCCCCCCCCCAAGGGAAGGGAGGGCCATCTGTGGGAGCTGAGCGGGGGGGGGGTCTCGTTCCCCACCCCCGCACAGTACCCATGTATCCAACAACAATATAAGAGCCCGAGAGCAATCGTGCCATCGGCCCGAATGCAAGGGCATAAGGATCAATTCCCTGACTGAGCGGAACTTGAACCAAATAAATATTGATGCAATCAAAAATAAGGAATAAAATGAAAATGCATCTTGCATACGATTCACTTCACAATGAATAAGGGCTCGGATCGAGCGCATTTGCGCCCTAGGTACCGAGCGCAAGGGTGAAAGGATCAATTCCTTACCTCTATGGATCAAGGTTTCTGGAAACCTTGATCCATAATGAATTGATGCAATCAAAAAATATATGAAAATGAAAAGACTACTGCGCTTGCGATTTCACTTCATACAAATAAAAAGGGGAAGGATCAATTCCCGGGAATCGCGGAAACATTGATCCCAGTAAACAATGCAATCTCAATAAAAAATGAAAATGAAAAAGAACTGCACTTGCGATTTCACTTCATTCAAAATAAAAAGGGGGAAGGATCAATTTCCGGGTAAGCTCGGAAACTGATCCAAAATGAGTATTGCTACAATCAAAATAATATATGAAAATGAAAAAGAATACTGTACTTGCGATTCCACTTCCATACTAAATAAGTTTCCGTGCCGAGCGCATTCGTTCGGCAACGGGCATACAGGTCAAAAAAAATATAAATGAAAAGAGCACTTACTTACGATTTTCATCTACACATTTCCAACCCAATATACGCTCGGAGCGAGTGCTCCCGCCCTCGGCACCGAGCATACACAATACGAGGATCATTTTTGGGAAAATGAATTCCCGCACTTACGCCCTTCAGTCCCGGCACTCGGGTAATCGGAGGGCGTGGTGACACCAAGATCCTTTAATTCACAATTGAATTCAATGAAATGATTGTACTTACAATTCAGTTTCACTAGATAATTAGAAAAAGAAAAACACAATCATGCGAAAGCAAACGACGATGAAGCGGGCAGAGAGCGATGATACACGTCCACACGCCAGCAGGCCGAAAGCAAAAGTGATTTGTTTACCTCCCAGTCGCGCGCGCGCGCCTGTCGGACAAGCAGTTAACTACCGAACCCCTTGTTCGAAAGCTTACGACCTATCCAGCTGCCGCTAGTACCTTCCTATTGTAAAAGGACCGAAGGTTTGTATGCCGTGTCGGAACAACTGCAATTTATGGCGCCATAAGCACCATTATGGTGCCTGTGTTAGGTATGTTATGGCACCGTGAATCTATTATCGGCACCTTATGGTGCCAATAACTGAAACACGGTCGTTATGGCGCCATAAATCACAGATTTTATGGCGCTAGACAAAACCCATAAAACCTTATCGCCAATAACCGAGTCCGCCGATAACTGGGGACTGCCTGTACTAATCATTAAAAGCCTGAACATCGTTTTCTCAGCTTCAGCTACAACTTACTGCTTAAATTTAGCAGTATCTTTCCTTGCCAATCTTATCTCCATAGCAAGTAAAGGTATCTACTGTAATATAAAAAATATATCAATTCTATTCTACTTAACATCATTTGGAACATAAATACTACAGCAATTATTTACTATTGTATGAAGGCTGAAATACAAGCAGAAAAGCTGTTGTTATCCAATTTGGTTGTTCATAGTTATTATCCTATTACTGTATTAATATTTGAGATTATATTATTAATATAATTTCAAAGTCATCTTAAACATTAGTACCTTTAAAGATATATCCATACGTACTTCTAACCCTTCCAGCCAAAGCAGAGAGAGTTATCACTATGACATATCTTGTGGGCACAAGACTGAGAGTGTGTTTATCTCTTTAATCTCTCAGGAATGTTAATCTATTTCTCCTTCACTTTGTCTTACAATCTAATTTTCTGTCTCCCTCTCAATCTTCTTTCCTCCAACAGGTTCTTCCCAAGGCCTCTTCACTCCCTGCTTGTCATCCACCCTTAACACATGCCCATACCATCTCAATCATGACATCACCTCTGTTAGCTTTACTAAGTCTGCTCTTCTTATTTCATCAATTTCCAATCTCTCAAGCAGTGATATTCCCATAATCCACCTCAGCATTCTCACCTCTGTTCTGTTCTCTCAAGCTTTACCCCCCCTTTTCGTCTTAGAGCCAACGTTTCTGAACCATACATTAACACATGGTTTTATCACTGTGGTATAGTTCTTGATTTTTAGCTTGATTGGCATTTTCTTATCACATACTACTCCAGCTACATCTCTCCACTTCCCCTATGCCACTTTTATCCTACTGTCAACTTCTGCCTCACATTCCCCCTCTTGGCTTAAAGTAGATCCCCAGTAACTTAAACTTCCACCTATTTTATAATCAAGCCTCTTTCTTGTATTACTATTCTGTATCTATCTTCCCTACTGCTTGCCAAAACCTCAGTTTTATTCACATTCACCTTTAAGCCACCCCTCTCTAAAGACTCCTGCTACTCTTCAACCCTTCTCTGTAGGTCCTCTTCATTTTCAGCAGTAATCACTAGATCACTGGCGTACGACAACTCCCATGGCATTTTATTTCTAATCTCTTTACTCAACACATCCATGACCAGCACATACAAAAATGGGCTTAATGCTGACCCCTAGTGTAATCCAACACTAACGTCAAAGTTTTCTGTTTCCCTAACTATTTTATTACTTTTGTGCTCATTCTTTAATATATCATCTTGACCAACCTAACACACTTGTGTGGGACTTTCCTCTTCCTCATACACCAAAATAAACTTCTCTTGGGATTCTATCATATGCTTTCTCGAAGTCTATAAATGTACAATGAAGCTGCTGGTTTCCCTCTATCCTCTTTTCCTGTGCTGTCTTACTATGAAGATAGCATCCACCATCCCTCTCCCTCTCATAAATCCATACTGTTGTTTCCCGATCTTTATAATCTCTCTTAATCTCTCATCCAGTATCCTCTCTAAAACTTTCAATCCATGCTTTGTTAGTTTAATTCCCCTATAGTTACCACAATCAATGACATCTCCCTCTTGTTTGTATATATACCATTAGACTCTCCTCCCAGTCCCTTGGCATTTCTTCATCTTCCCAAATAGCTTTTAATAAATCCAGCATCCATTTCTCCCTCTCTGTACCTAGTAATTATGTTATTGTTATTATACAATTAAGTTTGTTCATACTTACCTGCAGATATATATATAGCTGTATTTTCTGAAGTCCGACAGAATTTCAAAACTCGCGGCACACGCAAGTGCGGCCAGGTGGTAGTACCATTCCCGCCGCTGGGAGGCGGATATCAGGAACCATTCCCATTTTCTATCATATTTTATTAATGCCTCTGTCTCCTGAGGGGAGGAGGGCGGGCACTTTAATTATATATATCTGCCAGGTAAGTATGAACAAACTTAATTGTATAATAACAATAACATTTTGTTCATGCCACTTACCTGACAGATATATATATAGCTGAATCCCACCTTCGGATGGTGGGAAGAGACAGAATAGGATTTTTTAGGAAACTTAAATTAAGTAGATGATATACATCTTGGTTCCTCACCTGTTTGCAAAGTAGACTATGTGATTACTGTCACGTAAGGCTGCTTTTGCTTAAATCAGAGTTGCCAGCCAGGTGGAGACCTGTAGTGCTGGTGCGCTCTGGATGATCTGTCAACGGGTACGAGACCTCAACGTGACAAGACCATCGAGGCCATACAAATGAGGGCAACGAAGCAACTGACCACCACCTGACCAACTATTCACAAAAAACCCCTTAAAACTAACTAAAGGATGGGAGATCTTCACATAAGACTCACCATAACCTACAAACACAACAACAAACTAACCTAATCCTAACTAAGGGATAGGGAAAGAGCTACTTCCGGACCCCAAGACTGTGTCCGCAGAAACGTATGGCCCCAGGCATTACAATCGTCATAAATCGTTCTCACATCCCTTAGGTAATGTGAGGCGAAGACTGGAGTTACTCCTCCAAAAAGGTGCAATCAAGGATGTCCTTGATTGACATGTTCTTTTGGAAGGCAAGAGAGGTAGCGACGGCTCGAACTTCGTGCGCTTTCACTCGTAAGAGGCTCAAATCAGTCTTCTGGAAAGATGAATGAGCCTCCTGAATGACGTCCCTTAGAAAGAAAGCAACAGCATTCTTCGATAAAGGTAACTCTGGTCTCTTCACAGAGCACCAGAGATTACCTGAGGGACCTCTTACCTCTTTCGTTCTATGCACGTAGAACTTGAGAGCCCTGCCGGGCACAGGACTCTCTCTGGTTCTTGGCCCACCAGACTTGACATACCTTGATCTCGAAAGTCTTCGGCAAGGGTTCGAAGGATTTTCATTCTTCGCCAAGAAAGTTGGGTTCAACGAGCAGACAGCATTGTCTCCTTTGAATCCCATTAACTTGCTAAACGCTTGAATTTCACTAACTCTCTTAGCCGTCGCAAGAGAAGTTAGGAAAAGAGCCTTCCTTGTCAGGTTTCGAAGAGACGCTGCCTGAAGCGGTTCGAAAGGGCTTGACATAAGGAATTTAAGGACTACGTCAAGGTTCCATGACGGAGGTCTCATTTGAGGAACCTTCTAAGTCTCGAAAGACTTTAAAAGGTCATGAATGTCCTTGTTGTCAGACAGGTCAAGGCCTCTGTGCCTAAAAACCGCTGACAACATGCTTTTATATCCCATTGATGGTAGGTAGGGACCGCTAATTTCTGCACATTCCTGAGGAAGAGCAGAAAATCAGCTATCTGGTTCACAGAGGTCGAGGAAGAGGAAACTCCCTCCTTTTTACACCATGCCCTGAAGGAAGCCCACTTCGATTGGTAAACAGCTCTTGTGGAAGCACGTCTTGCATGTGAGATTGCTCTCGCAGCTGCTTTCGAAAAACCTCTCGCTCTGGCCAACTTTTCGATAGTCTGAAACGCAGTCAGACCCAGAGCGGAGAGGTTTTGGTGAAACCTTTCGAAGTGGGGCTGTTTGAGTAGATCTTTCCTCCAGGGCAATGTCCTTGGAAAGTCTACAAGGAAAGACATGACCTCTGTGAACCATTCTCTCGCTGGCCACATCGGAGCGATCAGGGTTAACCTCGTCCCTTCTGAGGCCGCAAACTTCCTCATGACTTCCCCCAAAATCTTGAATGGTGGGAAGGCGTACAGGTCTAGACCCGTCCAATTCCAAAGCAAAGCGTCTACCGCGATTGCTTCTGGATCCAGGACCGGGGAGCAGTAAAGAGGAAGTCTCTTGGTCCTTGACGTCGCGAATAAGTCGACCAGTGGACGTCCCCACAACGTCCAAAGGTCTCGACAAACGTCTTCGTTCAAGGTCCATTCCGTCGGTAGGACTTGTTCCCGACGACTGAGAAGATCTGCCCTGACGTTTTGCACTCCTGCAATGAATCTCGTCAGGATAGTCACATTTCTTATCTTTGCCCACAGCAGAATCTCTCTCGCTAGGGAAAACAACGTTCTGGAGTGTGTTCCTCCCTGATTTTTTAAATAAGCGAGTGCTGTGGTATTGTCCGAGTTTATCTGAACAATCTTGTTCTCCAAACTCCTTTCGAAGAACTGCAGGGACAGAAATACTGCTGCCAGTTCTTTGACATTTATATGCCAGGCTACCTGTTCCCCTCTCCAGGAGCCTGACACTTCCTTCCCTCCTAGTGTTGCTCCCCAGCCCGTGATGGAAGCGTCGGAGAACAACACTAGGTCGGGGCTCAGAAGACTTAGGGACACGCCCTCCTGAAGCTTCTGAGGGTCCAACCACCATCTTAGATGGTTCTTGATCGGAAGCGATATTCTCAATATGGCATTGAGATCGTCCTTGGCCTTCCATTCGTCCGCAAGGAAAAATTGGAGAGGCCTGATGTGCAGTCTTCCCAAGGAAACAAACCTTTCCAGCGAGGAAATGGTCCCCAGCAGACTCATCCATTCCCTCGCCGAGCAAGTCTCTTTCCTTAGAAAGGCTGAGATCTTTTCTAAGCCTAGCCGCTGACGTTCCTGGGACGGAAACGCTCGAAAAGCCACTGAATCCATCTGAATCCCCAGATACACGATGGACTGTGTTGGGTCAGATGCGACTTTTCGAGGTTGACCAGAAGTCCCAGGGACTTCGCTAGGGCTAAAGTGAACTGCAAGTCCTTCAGACACTTCTCTCTCGACGACGCTCTGATCAGCCAGTCGTCGAGGTACAGGGAAACTCTTATTCCCGAAGAGTGTAGCCACCTCGCTACGTTCTTCATTACTACAGTGAACACCATTGGAGCCGTGGTCAGTCCGAAACACATAGCTCTGAACTGCCACACTTTTTTGTCTAAGACAAACCTTAGATACTTTCTTGAAAGAGGGTGGATCGGGATGTGAAAGTACGCGTCCTGCAAGTCTAAGGACACCATCCAGTCGCCCGGTCTCAAGGCTCCCAGAACAAAATGAGGCGTCTCCATCGTGAATTTGGTCTTTTCCACGAAAAGATTGAGCCTGCTTACATCTAGAACTGGACGCCAACTGACGACTGCTTCGGTACTAGGAAGATCCTGTTGTAAAAACCTGGGGACCCCAGGTCCGCGACTTGTTCCACCGCTCTTTTGTCGATCATTTGCTGAAGGAGATCGAATAATACTTTCTTCTTTTCTCCCTGATAGGATGGAGAAAGGTCTCTGGGAGTCGTAGAAAGAGGAGGAAGATCTAAAAAGGGGATCTTGTACCCCTGCTCCACGATCTTGAGGGACCAAGAGTCCGTGTCCCTCTCTCTCCACGCTCCCGCAAAAAACTTCAGTCTGGCTCCGACTGGTGTCTGAAGGACATGCTTCTCACTTGGAAGGCTTTGGCTTAAAGGAAGCTCTTCCTCGTGAAAACCCTCTCCCTCGAGGAGCTGCTCTCGAGGGGGGAGCCCCACGAAAGGGCTTAACTTTCTTCGGCGGGTCGCAAAACCGCAGCTGAAGAGGTTGAAGGTACGGCCGACCGTCTTGTAGACTGGGCCAAAAGGTCCTGAGTTGCCTTCTCTTGCAAACTGTTCGTCAGGTCCTTTACTAAAGTCTGGGGGAAGAGATGGTTCGAAAGAGGCGAAAACAGCAAATCCGCTTTCTGAGCTGGAGTTACCGAACGAGCTGTGAAGTTGCACAGCAAAGCTCTCTTTTTCAATAAAGCCGTTCCAAAATGAGATACGATCTCCTCGAACCATCCCTGACGGCTTTGTCCATACATGCTAACACGCTCGGACAGCTCCCCCAGACTGAGAGATTCTGGGCTTCTCGCTTGCAGATCCAGAACTCCCAAACACCAGTCAAGGAAGTTGAACACTTCCAGCGTCCTGAGCAGACCCTTCAAATGATGGTCAGTCTCCGTAGAGGTCCAGGTTACTTTAGCAGAGGGTGGGTAAAAGAGACCTCCTCTGCGAATCCACTAGGCTGGAGAAATCTCCTTGAGCCGAAGAAGGGATACGAACTCCTATTCATCTTTGGTTCTATACCAAATGCCCCCTTGTCCGCTAAGTCCTAGCTGGCGGCAAGGCGAAAGTCGTCTTGCCTTGATCTCTCATTCGTACCATCCAATCTGGAGTTTCTTAAAGGCACGTTTCGTGGAGAGAGAAGTTTTTCATCTCCACAAACTCCGGGGTTTTTCCAGTTTTAGATGAAGAAAACTGCGAAGGAGGAGACTTGGGAGCTGCGGGCTGAAACTTGTCTTCGAAAGAAGAACGCAAGAGCCGCACGAGGACTTTATAGTCCGAGATTGAAGGGGCCGCCGAAGGTTCCTCTTCAACCGAGTCAGCCGAACTACTCAGCTCTCTTCCTTCTCTAAACGGAAGAGGAGACCGTCTGTCCGGAGAGGGCGTCCTAATGTCGGGTCTTGGCTTGATCAAAGGAAGACCCCTATCCTTGCTAGAGGCAGCCTTATTTCGGCTGTCTTCTCTATGACGCTTACTACTTGATGAAGGTAGAGCGTCCTGACGAGGACGAGCGTCCTTAGCGCCATCCGCGGCAGTCTCACTTGCCAGAGAAGCGTCCTTACGTTTCTCAAGCGAAAGGGAAGACCTTTTCGCTGGAATACGTGCCTGTGAGCGTAAACTAGCGTCTTGGGGTACGACTTCTTGGTCGGAATCCCCAAAAGCGTCTTGAAAAGAGCCCTGAACGTCCTGGCGAGCTTCCTGCCAAGCGTCCTGCCGAGCGTCCTGGCGAGCGTCCTGCCGAGCGTCCTGTCTAGCGTCCTGGCGAGCGTCCTGACGAACGTCCTTCCTAGCGTCCTGCCAAGCGTCCTGACGAGCGTCCTGCCGAACGTCCTGCCAAGCGTCCTGCCAAGCGTCCCGCCTAGCGTCCTGCCTAGCGTCCTGCCTAGCGTCCTGACGAGCGTCCTGTCGAACGTCGTGCTGAGCGTCCTCCTCAAAAGCGTCCTGACGTAACGTCCTTCTAGAGGACGAACGAGATCGGCGAATCGCCGAAGGAGAAGCGATCGGCGAACGAGACGAAGTAGGTGAGGGAGAAGGAGACTGCTTCGTCCTCTTGACAGGCAGTCTAAGGTCCTTCCTCCGCTTAGGCTCGACTGCTGCTGGGCGAGTCCTCTGAGCCATAAGCGTGGATAGCTGGTCCTGAAGGGACAAAAGAATGTTCTTCGTCGGGGAAGAACGAACAGAGGAAGCAGGACTGATCCTGCGAGAAGACGAGGGGCGAGGGGACGCCTCCTTCCTTCTCACAGGTACAGCTACCTGCTTCTCAGGTATACGCGCCTGTGCACGCAACCCAGCGTCCTCATCGGAGGAGATCTTACCCCTTTTCTGAGGCGGAAAAGCGTCATACGCATCCTCCGACAAAAGTGGCGAAAGAGGACGTGAAGCGGTCCTCCGCATGAAACGTCTTTTCAGAGGACGAGAGTCTCTCCGAGCGCTCCACCCCTTGCGCGGGGAGGACGCTTCGGAGGACGAAAAGCACTCTTTCAGGATGCGCGTTCGTGCGCGCTCCTTGGCAGCCTGGGACTTTGCTACAAGCCTGCCGAAGGGACGCCAGATCGGTGGTGGGAAGCCCCCGTAACCCTCTTGCGGCTTTCGACATACCTACTCCCTGAGTCTTGGGAGTCTGATAGAGTCAGGGCCTAGAGGCATTATGGGGGCCGATCTGACGCCCCCTCCACAACACTAGGTGGGGCACGATCACCACACTTGCACCGAGCCAGTTTCTAAGGCTTTCACTTTGGTCTCCAGAGTGCGGAAGAGAACTCCAAAATCAGAGAGAGAGCATTCGCTTCTCCCGACAGAATCAGAGCCCGAAGGCAACACAGGTTTAGGGGTTGCAAACTCTACAGGTGTTAATGTAGGAGAGATGTTAGCCTTACCTTGGTAGAACCACTCCTGGAGGAAGACCTCCTGATCCTATTGCGCTCCAATTTAAGGCGATAGGACTCATATACTCTCCAATCATCATCGGTCAATCTCTCACATTCATTGCACCGATTATCAATCAAACAATTATGCCCCCTACAACTCATACATACTGTGTGGGGGTCTACCGATGCTTTCGGTAGCCTCACCTTACAATCAGCCCTCACACACACTCTGAAACTCACAGCACTTCTTGAGTCCAAGAACATATCTTATATAGAAAAGTCAATCCAAAATCAAAAAACGGTCCACTATCGCGCATGCCAATTCAACAATCCAATTCAATACCAAAAAACCAATCAGATACTTAAAAGCGAGTCAAATTCCAAAAAATCCTGAGCAGAGGTCTGTAAACAGTTGTTTACCGACCGGCGACAGAAAAAAATATGAATAGAAAATGGGAATGGTTCCTGATCGCCTCCCGCGGCGGAAATGGGTACTAACCACCTGGGCCGCCCCACTGCGTGTGCCGCGAGTTTTGAAATTCTGTCGGACTTCAGAAAATACAGCTATATATATATCTGTCAGGTAAGTGGCATGAACAAATGATAATTTCAATTTGGAACTCTGATGGACCTGGTGCTTTACCATTCTCCCTTTTACTTAATGCTCTCTTCACTTCTCCATCCTGTATCTCCACTATCCTGGTCCCTCTACCCTCTGTACTTTCCCCATCTCCTCTCTCATTTTCAGTATTTAAAAGTTGTTCAAAATACTCTCCCCATCTCTTCTTAATGTCTTCATCCCTATACAATATATTTCTATCTCTATCCTTGATGACACCCAATTTACCCAAATCCTGTCTCTGCCTTTTCCTCATGTTTGAAATCTTACAGATATCCTTTTCTCATTCTCTTGTTCCTAATTTTCATTCAACTGCTCTGCCACCCTTCCAATAGCCATACCTACCCTCCTCCTCGCATCTCTTTCCTCTTCTCTGTACCATTCCTCTGAACCCTGTATATGCTTTATTTTCCAGTCCTTAAATGCTTTTGATTTTCTTTTAATTGATTCTTGCATCTCTTAATTCCACCACCACTTTTCTCCTCTTGACACTCCATATCCTAAAATTGTATATGCTCAACCTCAGTTTTCCTTTCATTGATGAGGTGTTTTCCATTTAGTGAAAATATGCACACTGAGGTGTCTCACTAAGGGTTATCAGTATCATTCTCATAGGTAGATGTTTGGTGCCCATACTACATTCTGATTTGAGGTTTTATTATCCAGCCTGGTCTCAATTGTTACCAGTCGGAGTTCTGGGAGTAAGCAGGCTGTCTCTTATTGCCCATTCTGATTTCAACAGAGATCCAGACAACTGGATTCAACCTCTTTTTGGGCTTAGCTTTTTTTCAGTATCCTGTTCCCCTGACCTAGGATTTTTGGTGAGAATCCTCTCTGCTTGCAAAGAACATGCAGCCTCTCAATCCTCTAGTTTAAAGGATGAGGAATTTTACATATCATACCCATTTCCATACCCAGGACACCAGAATTCCTTTTGGGAATCATGGACAGCATCCACCTACATGAACTGATTAAACCAAGGCAGTCATATCACCAGCATATATCATTACCTCCTAGAAGATACAGACACTGCAGAAGGGGTTGGGTGGACCAACATGATTGCAGCAGAGGGAAGGCAAGATTCTTACTTGAAGTATCTCTCTCACGTTAAGCAGAAGACTGTTCCCTAGGTCATTTGGATTCAGATATGACAATTTGTCGAAAATTGCATTTTCCTAACTATACAAACCTGAGGTCCTTTAACAATAGGAAGTAGCTAGCGGCAGCTGGAACGGTCGTAAGCTTCGAACAAGGGGAGAACGGTAGTTAACTGCTTGTCCGATCGTCGCGCGCCGCGCGACTGGGAGGTAAACAAATCACTTTTGCTTTTGGCCCATGCAAAATACGCAGAGTGAGGGGTGGCATGAGGAGGGACTTTATGTTAAAGGACTCAGGTTTGTATAGTTAGGAAAAATGCAATTTTCGACAAATTGTCATTTGTTCCGATACGTAATACAACCATCGGGTCCTTTAACAATAGGAAGACTCACTTCTTGGTGGGTGGAATCTGAGTCTTTTGATGAACAGACTGGTGTTCGTCCATCCCTGGAATGCCTCCCTGGTCGTAAGAGCGAGGGAGGGATCCAAGCCTCTGTCCGATTGATCGGGGTGTGCACCGCAGGATCAATGGTCAGACCTCTGGGCCGAGTACTAAGAGAGAGGCAAGCGTATCTCTTCGTACCAGCATTGTAAGAACTTTTCCCTTACATGAGCAAATGTAAAGTAATGGGTTTGTCTCATGTTGGCCTCCCACGCTTTCTCCCCCCCTTGTTGGAGAAAAGTGGTGGATATTTACTCCTATCTCTAGTTAAAGAGATAGGATGGAGCTCTGTTGAATAGCTTACCTGCATCGGACTCCTATCCAGCAAGGTAACGACCGTATCCCTCTGCCCACAGGTAGAGGTAGAAAAAGATGTGAAGAGAAGCCAGTCACTCTCTCATTCACGCATTCATTCTCCCAGTCATACCAGAATCGATGCTGTTCTGCCTGCTCGGGTGCTGGGTAAGCTTACACAACGTGTTGAGCAGCCACCACAGGTCCCAAGGAAAAAGTATCCAAGGACTTGTGGGCAATATCCCGAAGGTAGAAGGACGTGAAGGTGGTCTGGTTGGCCCAGACACCTGCCTTCAGGACCTGCGCCACGGAGAAGTTCTTACGGAACGCTAAGGAGGGTCCGATACCTCTGACTTCGTGGGCTCTCGGACGGAGCGTACGGATGTCGTCGCTACCATCAGCTTCGTACGCTCTCCTGATCACCTCACGTAGCCAGAAAGAAAGCGTGTTCTTGGAGACTTCTTTCTTGGTGACCCCAGTGCTAACGAAGAGGCGTCGACACTCAGGCCTGAGCTGTCGAGTTCTCTTCAGATAGCGCCGTAGCGCCCTCACAGGACAAAGCAGCATCTCATCCGCATCGTTATCTGTAAAGTCCAGCAGGGAGGGATCGTGAAAGACTCGAACCTGTCGTCAGGGATCGAACGAATTCTGAGTCCCTTAGCTATCGAAGTTCGGGACGAAATCGAGCGTCACAGATCCCCAGCCTCTGGTATGTTTAACAAATCATACAAGAACGGGCCAGATGTAGTTCCCCTACTCTCTTCGCCGATGCCAGGGCCAGCAAGAAGAGGGTCTTGAGGGTCAGATCCCTGTCTGACGACTCTCGGAGTGGCTCGAACGGTGCTCGAGTCAGACTCCTAAGGACGAGAGGCACGTCCCACGCAGGGGGTACCTGAGTTCCCTGGGTGGGCAAGACCTTTCGAAGTCTCCTCATTAGCAAGGATATCTCGACGAATTCGTGATGTCCAGTCCCCTCAGTTTTAGGACGAGAGCCAGAGCGGCTCTATATCCTTAACTGTGGGTACTGAGAGGAGCTTCTCTCGGCGAAGAAACACGAGGAAATCCGCTACCTGCGAGAGTGGCTCTGAGGAGACAAACCCTGTCTACGACACCAACCACAGAAGACGGCCCACTTCCCCTGGTACACAGCTGCAGAGGACTGTCTGACGTGTCCAGGCCATCTCTGTTGCTGCGCTACGAGAAAAGCCTCTCGTTCGCAAGAGATGGTGGATAACAGCCAGCCGTGAAGTTGAAGGGACTGGACTGCGCGGTGGTACCGTTCTACGTGTGGCTGGCTTAGAAGGTTGTGCCAGTTGGGTAGCTCTCTCGGTGCGTCTGCAAGAAGAGCCAACAGGTCCGGATACCAAACGGCTTGAGGCCGTTTGGGAGCCACCAGGATCATTCTGAGATTGGGAGTGACCAGCGCTCGACTGATCACTTTCCGAATCAGACAGAAGGAGGAAAGGCGTAAGCGAAGAGGTTATCCCAGGGGTGTTGGGAGGAGCGTCCTCTGCAGCTGCCCATGGGTCCGGCACGGCCGAGAAGAACACCTGGATCTTCCTGTTGTGCCGGGTGGCGAACAGGTTATACGACCGGTCGCCCCCACAGGTTTGAAGAGCCTTTCCGCCACATCTTGGTGTAGAGACCATTCGGTCCCTATCACCTGATCCCGACGGCTGAGCTTGTCCGCTACTACATTCCTCTTGCCTGGAATGTAGCGTGCTGACAGCTCTATCGAGTGAGCCGTGGCCCACTCGTGCACCTGCACCGTCAACTGATGGAGCGGAAGAGACACTAGCCCCCCCTGCTTGTTGACATATGCCACTACTGTGGTGTTGTCGCACATCAACACCACTGAGTGTCCCACCAAGCGGTCCCGAAACTCTTGGAGAGCGTTGAACGCCGCCTTGAGTTCCAGGACATTGATGTGAAGGGTGCTTCTCGTGATGGTCCCACACACCTGCAGTCAGCAACTCCTCCAGGTGTGCGCCCCATCCCTCGGTCGATGCGTCTGAGAACAGAAGCATCTCCGGGGGGGGAGTGCGTATGGGCACTCCTCTTAAGAGGTTCTTGCGTCGAGCCACCAGGCTAGGTCCTGCCTCACCTTGTCCGTGATAGCCACGGGAAAGTAAGGAGGATCCTTGGCCTGAGACCAACTCTCCCTTAGCTCCACTGGAGAGACCGCAGGTGAAGACGCCCGTGAGGGACTAACTTCTCGAGTGACGACAGATGGCCGATCACGACTTGCCATTGCTGTGCTGCCTGTTCCTGCCGCGACAGGAACCGGCGGGCTGCCTCCCTGAATTTGCTGATACGCAAGTCTGCGGGAAAGACTTGCCCTGCTATCCGTATCTACAGCATACCCAGGTACTTCATCTTCTGCTTGGGTTCGAGATCGGACTTCTCGTAGTTTATCACGATCCCCAGATCGCGACAAAACTTGAGGAGTCGATCTCTGTCCTGTAGCAACTGCGAGCGGGAGCTCGCCAGGACCAGCCAATCGTCGAGATACCTCAGAAGACGTATCCCGTTCGAATGGGCCCAAGCCGACACCAGAGTGAACACTCGCGTGAACACCTGTGGGGCGGTTGAGAGACCGAAACAAAGTGCCCTGAATTGGTACACCGTCCCGTCGAAGATGAAGCGGAGGTACTTTCTGGAGGACTGATGGATGGGTATTTGAAAATACGCGTCCTTCAGGTCCACCGAAAGCATGAAATCGTTCCCCCTGATCGAGTCGAGCACTGAGCGTGCCGACTCCATCGTGAACCGCGTCGTGCGAACGAAGCGGTTCAGGGGAGAGAGGTCTATCACCGGGCGCCAGCCCCCCGATGCCTTCCTTTCCACTAGGAAGAGGCGGCTGTAGAAGCCTGGTGACTGGTCCTCCACGATTTCCTACAGCTCGTTTCGCCAGCATGGTCTTGATCTCCTGTCGAAGAGCGTTGTCCTTTGCTGATCCCCGGACATAGGTCTGTAGATGGACCGGTTTGGAGATGAGGGGGGGCCGAGACTCGAAGGGTAGTAGATATCCCTCCTGAAGGACGTCTACTATCCAGTTCTCGGCGCCGTAGCGCTGCCAAGTCGCCCAATGGCTCGCCAGGCACCCCCCCACTTCCGGCAGCAGGTGAGGGGGAACGCCGTCCCTAGCGTTTCCCTCCTCGTTTCGACTTCTTCCCAACACCTCCTCGGGGAAAGGAGGGCTGGGAGGAGGGCTGGTTGCGGCCTCCTCTCGCAGAAGTCGAAACAACTGGAGTCTTCACACGGGGTTTGGACGGTGCAACCGTCTTCGCCGCCGTGGAAGCGCTAGCCAAGCTCTTTGGTTTGGCCGCAGTTACTCGAGGTTGCCCAGAAACCTTCGAGACTGCCTGGTGAACTAAGCGGTCACTCTCGTCAGTGCGCCGCCGTTCCACCGCAGCGTCCACCATCTCTCCAGGAAAGAGAGCTGGGGAACTCCTAAAGAGGTCCATTTCTTATCCCGAGTGCCGCCTCACGCCCAGCCCCCTTGGTCACTCGGGTAAGGACTGCGTCCCTACGCCGAAGAACCAAGTTGGCCCACAGGTTAGCAGTCTGATGGGCGAGGTAAGAGATTGCTCTTCCTCCAGACTGGCACAGTCTCCTAAAAGAAGCGTCGTCTTCGAGAGCAGAACTCCCGGAGCCGGCCGCTACCTTGGATATTGTGAGGGACCACAAATCCAACCAGGAAACTGCTGGAATGCTGCCATGCGGTAGATTCCAGGGCAAAGTGCCTCTGCTGCGAGAACCATAGGTTCTCCGACAGGAGCTGCTGCAGGGACACACCTGGAGTCAGCCTCGCTAACTCCGGGTTAACCTGTTTCGGCAGTATCGGGTCTTCTGATGGCACGTAGAAACGCCTCTGCCGCTGTAGAGGAGGAGGAAGCAGCTTAGAGGACCGTCCGGATTTTAGCGAGTCCTCCCGTCCTGAGACGAGATTCTCCACCTGATCCAGGACCCCCCCTGAGTCCGCCAGCTCCTGATCGTGGCAACCCCCATCATCATTTTGGGCTCCCTCTTGGGACCCCAAAATGACTCGAGCCGGGACGTGGGCTCCGATGGTGGTAGCGGCGATCCTTCCGCGAGGCCATTATGCAGACGCATCAGCTTAATGACTTCCGCGAAGTTCCTCTGTATCTCGGGCGTCACAGCGTCTTGTGGAGTAGGACGTCCAGTCCCTCCAACAAGAGCATATCCCTCGATACTCCTCCTTCAGAAGGAGGAACAGCGACAGACCCCTGACGGTCCGCCTCCAACTACTTGCGCGTACGTCCTGGTCGGTCCTAAGAC
This sequence comes from Macrobrachium nipponense, assembly GCF_015104395.2. Classification (NCBI taxonomy): domain Eukaryota; kingdom Metazoa; phylum Arthropoda; class Malacostraca; order Decapoda; family Palaemonidae; genus Macrobrachium; species Macrobrachium nipponense. The sequence continues at coordinate 52,697,299 of NC_087201.1, read as the reverse complement.
CGTGCCTGAGGCCGTCAACGGCCGTCATAGCCGGGTTCACGAGCGGCGCACCTCTCGTGATCGCTCCTTGGTACCTCGCTCCTCCCGGTATAGCCCGAGGAGGTTGAAGGTATAGGAGAGGCAGACCTGACGCTCCCCCCACGCTCGCTGGCAGGACCAGCGTGCGTAGAGGGCTGCTGCCGATCGTCAACCCGCGGTGACGGTCTAGCAGTAGGCCTAGCGTCGCGCGTCCTGGGTGCGATTGGCTCGGCTGAGAACGTCGAGGACCGCTCTCTAGCGTCAGGCGAGCTGCCGCTGGTCACCGTCTCCGCCCGGTCCCATCGGGAGCGGGCGGACGGGACCTTGATAGGCTCCCTTTCGCGTCGAGACCGGCCAGCGTCCTCTCGGCGCTGTCAAACCGCTGGTACCAGCCGTGGCTGGTACCGGCGGCCGTGGGGAACTCCTTCCTCGCCTCAACCCGTGGCCGGTCAGTGACCGTCACGTCAGCCCGAGCAGCCGGTTGGTCGCTGCGAGAGCGTCCACTGGCTGGACCTGGGCGGAAGTCGTGTGCACGACTCTCCGCCAGTCTTCTGCTCCGTGCCGCTGTCTTGACGGCGAGCGAGCTCGGTCGTCGAAAACTTTGGCTGGACGGTCCTCTTTAGAAGAGCGTCCACTCGTGCTTCTCGCGAACGAGAAGCAGCCGAGACGGAAACCTGGTTTAGCGGGCAGAACCACTAGCACCAGGTGAGGACGCACCAGCCGAGGCTGATGCACCTCTGGTCCCCGTCGACTTCTTCTTTGCAGAAGAAGCGACGGGCCCCGCACCCGAAGGAACAGGAGGACCAGCAGAATAAGAGCTCCCCAGCTCGCCTGAGCGAGCCGGGCCCTTAGAAGATCCCGAAGGAGTCTTCTTAGGGGGGGAGGAGGCAACCTTCTTCTTCTTTCGGCTGTTTGGCCTTAGAAGTCGAAGGGGAAGGAGAGGCAGCAGACGACGAAGAAGACGATGAAGACGATGACGACACCTTCTTCCTCTTCCTCTTCTTCTTCGCCAGGCTCCGCAGGACAGACGTCAGGTCTTCCATCCAGGAGGGAGCCGGGGCAGTTGCCGAAGCAACAGGGCCCGACTGCACCTGTCCGGAAGGACCTGAGACTGTACAGCAAACACCAGCAGCGGGAACGGCAGGAACAGGTCCGGGGAACAGCAGGAACAGCAGGAACATCTGAAAGGTAATGTGTACCTGAAACGGAAAAGAGTCGCTGGAGCGGCCACAGGTACGGCAGGCACGGCAGGTACTACGGGAGAGCCAGGCGTCCTGTCGACAGTCACCGTCATCCGTGGCACTGGCGGCAGGGTCCAGGGGTGGGGGGTACTCTTGGGGCAGCGGAAGTCCGGGGTCGGCAAAGGAAAAAAAATCCAGGTGGTGGTGGCATCGTCCTCTTTGGAACGGCGGCAATTGGTTTTTGTACTGCCACCGTGGGTGTCACCGACATTATATGAGGCGTATATACAAGATGTGGTGGCATCTCATACGCAGGGGTAGTTAATGTGGTCGTCGTGGTGGTCACCGCACCATGAGTGACCACGGCCGACCCCGCCAACCGCTGTAGCACCCCTGGCTGCTGGCACTCCCTGCAGTCCCCAGCGACTCCCACACCTGTCTCAAGTCGTCCTTCGCTGCTGGCACACCTGCGGAAGCAATAGTCGGGTAATAGGAGGGGCTTCCCCGCGCCTGGGGGGCGAAATACCCCCCCAGAGCGGACAGAAGACCCCGAATACAACTGTACGTCCGGGTAGCGGGCGCCCTCCTCCACACTCGACGGATCGAGAGAGGAAAAGGACTCCGCTACCCCCCCGCAGGGGAAGGCGCAAACCGTGGGGGCTGGCCGGGAGGCAGGAAAGAGGACGAAGTGTCCGTCACCAAAGGAGTCACTGGACTTTCCGATGACTTCTTGGCCGGCCTAAGTCTCTTCCTGCCCTCGTACAGCACCCACTGCGCCTCGGACCAATTCATACAAACCATACATGGCTCGTTGCGAGAGCACTCTCGCCTCGACAACGAGAACAAACCTCGTGGGGGTCCACCTCAACAAAAGACCTGAACCCCCCACATTTACGTCCCTCCAGCCCGGGACACACTCTACGGGCGACTGGAGGGAGGGCGCGGTGAAATCTCAATCTCCTCTAATTCACTCATTGCACATCAATTGAATAGAGAAAAAAGTACTTACAATCACTCCTGATATACAGAAAGAGAAAACAAATACTCAAAGATGAAGCAAACGACAAGCGGGCAGAGCGATGGCGAACACGTCCTTCCACACACGGCCGAAAGCAAAAGTGATTTGTTTACCTCCCAGTCGCGCGGCGCGCGACGATCGGACAAGCAGTTAACTACCGTTCTCCCCTTGTTCGAAGCTTACGACCGTTCCAGCTGCCGCTAGCTACTTCCTATTGTTAAAGGACCGATGGTTTGTATTACGTATCGGAACAGGGAAATTTCAGTGGCTATATCCACTTCATGTCAGGTATCAGTGACCTCTATCCCAAGGAGAGAGACTGTCTCCATTGATGGAGTTGAAATGGGAGTTTTTAGAATATACTGCTTTTGGAGTATTGGCCCTAATGTGGATTCTGCCAGGAGAAGGATGGATGGAAACACACTGCCATAGTTCTGCCAGAACACGTACAGTAGTCTCCTTCTTCCGTACCCCAGTTGAAAACAATAATTAATAGAGACAACTTGAAAATTGAGCTCTTTCATCATTTAAACTTGCTGCCAAAAGCATGTATAGTATATTTCACACATTTTCAGCCACCAACCAAATTCTTCTTTATTCCTTCTGAGGTGGGCTCATGGTAGGTAGTTATGAGTAATTCCCACAGGAGAAAAGCAGACAGAAATTTGCTATGGGACAGGTAATGTGTAAGTCCTGCATACTAGCAGCCCAGTACTGATAAAAGGAGCAAGTGTTTAATAAAAGTTACATAGTGTCAGCTACCTATATCACTGTACAGGCCGCAAACACTTCAAATTAACACAGCCCTACACGGCCACAAATATATGTCCATAGTACATAAAATGACAAATTTTCTAAGAAAATTTGTATTTTTCATAGCTACAAACCTGAGGTCTTAACAATAGGATACAGAGCCTTCTCTTGCTGATCCATCTGAGGCTTTATGCCAGGCATTTCTTAAGAGGTTGGACTGTGTTTTGGATGATAAGTTGGCTGCCATGTCGGCTGGGAGGACTGGAAGGAAACATGTTGCATCTTCCCCACCTCCTGCGAAGAGATCGCATAAGGAAACAGTGCTGCCTTCCTCTCCTTCTTCTCCCTCTCTGCCAAGTCGGCGTATCGAGCGTTGGAAGGCTGGGGACTTTGCTCTTTCTTCGCCTACAAGGGAGGAACAACAAGGCCACGTTCTCAAGAGTGTTGGTGTTTCAGAGAGTGTTAGTCTATCTTCCCTTGTGCAATCTGCAGTGGCTGCTTCGTCCTCTGCATTGAATCGTGAGTGTGTTGCAACCTCCCCAGTCTGTGCACATAGCGAGCATGTTGCAACCTTCCCATCCGTGCACATGATGCAAGCACTCCCACTTCTTCTCCAGGGCCTATTCGTTGCCGTAAGGATCTCAAGGCACCTGTCAAGAGGTCAGAGGATGTGAGTGCGGAGTTGGTGCAGCAGGAGTGTTTGCCTGCCCCTCTCCCTGGTGCTTCCAGGAGTTCGACTCTGGGGGATTCTCCTTCGATCTCAAGTGTTCGGGATTCCTCTCCAACTCACGTTTGTATGTCTGCCACGCCCAAACTCATTCGCGGACATGTTGAAGAGTCATCTGTTGGAAGAGTGTGTAGTGATGTTCCTAGTGTTGTAGATGGTTTGTCGCGGGAGTCGGCGTGTGGACCCAGCCCAGACAAGTTAGTTGGTGTTTCAGGCTGTTTGGCTGCTGATCCTTCCATTAATTTTAATGAGGAAGGTGCCTTAGAGGAGCCTACACACCCTTCTCGTCATTGGTCTCCATTGCTGGAGCAGGAGGAAGGAGACACGCAAGAGTTTTTGTCTTCCTTTTCAGAAGTTGTCGATCTCATTCATGGGTTCAACAATTTGGAAAGTAGAACTCAGGCTCAGTCGTCTTACACTCCTTCCTGCTTGGAAGTTTGATTATAAAATACTACAAAGGACGATCACAGCTTTGTTTCGTAAACAAGAAAATTAGGTTATCCCGATTACCATTTTAGTAACTTCCAATTATGTATCAATGTTAAAATGGCATTGTATAATAAGTTTCAATAACAAAATTGTCAAATATTATTGCCTTAATGCTAAATCTCAGTGTTAAACAAAAAACCCGCAGCACAGCAACTACAACGTAGCTTAGCAGTCTACTCCCAACTTCTTACCTTGCAAGAGGCTTACTGGCTCCCGATTTAGCCAACCCATTAAAATTTTAAGAAACTAAAACTTCTCAATGGGTCTTAAAACTACATACTTAGCTCGACTCATGTCAAGAGGGTAGAAAAAAGTGTAGTCAAACGCGTAGTCAAACCAAGTCTGGAGCACATCCTGGGGACTAGTGAACTCTTGGACAGACCTGAGTGTAATGTATGGCACTGACTTGTCACATTTACGCAAGCATGACATAGAGTGTAGGTAATTGTAGGACAGGAGATGGAGCCCTCCTGTTCTGAGTCCTTTATGTTCTATCACTGTGGCAATAAGCACTATTCTGGCCAAGACCAGCTGTAATAGAATTCTTTGTAATTGGTTGATCTGTTATGGAGCACTGGGGGGACCATGGGAGTGTAACTCCTTTGAAGACAAACATTATTTTAACCAGCCTTACTAAATTCACAGTTGTAAAAGTTATTTAATTTAATTTACTTTCTCTTTCAACCAGGAGTTAAATGGTAAAATTTAAAACTCCTTGAATAGCTATTAGCAATAAGAAAATATAAAACATCATTGATTTTAACACTGTTATGACACATTCCCCCCACTTTTGAGGTTACAAAAGAAATGAGTTCTCTCCACTTGCTTCTAATCTGCACCATCTGTGTAAGTCTTCATCTATACCCTTTTTCCATAATCTCATGGATGTTCCTACTGGTCACTGTCCTGATATTTCCATATTTATTACTTTTTTGGTTAACTTTTCCTTATCTCTTCTCAGCACATGACCAAATAATGTCAGTCTTGAAAACCTGTTACAATGGTACCTAGACATATAAAAGTCCCAGCTTACGAAAAATTCAAAACCGAAGAAACACGAGAAACGCCTGGAGATTGAGATGCTCCTCGACTCGATTCAGCAGTTGGAAGCAAAGAAGATCCTGACAACGACGGACGCCCTTCAACCTCTTCTGCTAGCAGAGGCCCTTACGGACAGGGGGTCATACTCGAGCGGTATTTACACCAAAGAGATGAAGGAGGCAGCCGCAGATCTGAAGAAGAAGGAAGACATCACCGTAAGGCATGCAGACAAGACAGCCGTGTTCGTGCTCATCAGCACCTTGGAATACTTCGAAAACTCGACGCTATCTTGTCTGATGTCTCTAAGTTCGAGAAACTTATGAAGAACCCGACGGAAGACATCAAACGCGACGCCAACCGGAAGGGTCATCGCAGCCGTGAACTGCCGCTACGAATGCCCACACACCTCCGCCCAACCAAGGTGACTACAGCCTCGGCTACCTATACGGGAACGTGAAGACCCACAAGGAAGGCAACCCCCTACGCACCCGCCCCCCCTCCCCCCATCATTCAGCAAAACCAAACCCGCCCCCACCCTGACTTACGCTCTTGGCCAAACGCCTTAATAAAATTCTGACCCCCTATATCCCTCCAGTACTGCCTCACCTCATCGGTGGAATTTTTGGAGAAGATCCGCAACTCCCTCCGGTGCGGGAACCATGGCGTCCTTAGACGTTGAGTCCCTATTCACCAACGTCCCAGTCAACGAGACGATAGGGATTCATCATGGAGCGGGTATATAGGAATCCCGATATGAGACCCCCTAACATCCCAGAAGACTCCTTAAGAACCCTGCTGGATATCTGTACGAAGAGAGCCCCTTTCACCACCCACCGAGGACAGATGTACCGCCAAAAGGACGGCGTAGCGATGGGGTCCCCCTTAGGAGTCCTCTTCGTTAACTTCTACATGGGAGAAGTGGAAGAAAGGGTCTTCTCGCAACACAGATGTCCCCGCACATACGGACGACACATCGATGACATCTTCGTGCAAGCTGACTGCGAGGATGAGGTAAAAGCCCTTCGGCAGCCGTTCCTGCAGCACAGCGCACTCAACTTCACTGTCGAGTATAGCAGCAACGATCGGCTCCCCTTCCTCGACGTCCTTGTCACGAAGACGAATCAGAAGTTGGCGACTACAGTTTACACCAAAGCTACGAACCTCGGACTTTGTCTGAATGGTGATAGCGAGTGTCCTGCGCGGTTCAAGACCACCACCTTCGTCAGGAGGGCCCTCTCGCACTGTTCGACGTGGCAGGACACACACCTCGAACTCAACCGAGCATCCCAGATGCTAATTAACAATGGGTACTCGAACAAACTCGTAAACCGAGAAACTCGAGCCGCCCTTGACAAGTGGTACATGATGGAGGAAGAGAGAAGGAACATTCCGCCCCCAGAGGATATCAAACTTTTCTATAAAGACTTCATGCACCACCAATACAAGGAGGAAGAAGCAGCCATGAAGAAAATAATAGAGGAACACGTCCGGCCCATGGAGGAAGGAAAGAGAGTGTCCCTCATTATTTACTACAAGAATCGGCGTACGAAAGACCTCCTGATGAAGAACAACCCCTCCCCACCGGTAGGAGACCCCCTGAAGCAGTCCAACGTCGTCTACCGATACGTATGCCCCGCCCAAGGATGCCCTGGGATTTACATCGGCATGACGACGATGCGCCTGTCGAAGAGGATTTCCTGCCACGCCCAGGAGGGCGCCATTAGGCAGCACGCCCTCGTAGTACACCGTAGAAACATCACGAGAGACGACATCGTCAGGAATATTAAGATCATTGGGAGAGCACCTAACCCACGACGTCTGCGTCTCCTAGAAGCGCTGCTCATCCTCGAGGAAAAGCCTCCCCTTAATACCACCCAAGAAGCGTTCCTGATACCGACGTGTGTGAGGAGGACCACACCCCTCCCCCCTAACGAAAGTACCAGCGCGCATGAAACGAACACCAGACATGAGAATAATACCAGGGGTGACGTCACTCAGGTAGAAGCCAATCAAGAGGCTCCCGGTGATACCCCCCACCTGAGAAGGTCTGCAAGACTCGTCAACACGCCCGCCGATGAGTTACCTTCCCGGGAACCAATGAGAACCCGACCTGCCGGAGAGGTGCTCTGACCGTACTCAAGAGCTCGCAACACACGATAAAAGGAGATGGACTCACCACTGGAATTCAGTCCCTCAGCAGTTATCGCTTGATAATGTCTTGTCGATCAGGAGGAAACGTCGCGTTAGAGAGAGAGAGAGAGAGAGAATTGTATAAGCAATAATAAATCAAATGACTCAACCGAATTTTACCATGCCCTTTGGTGCGTTGCTCGCCAATCTAAGCAACAACGAGAAAGCCATCACCAGAAAGATAGAGAAGATTCTTTATAAGATTAATAGTGCTGAAGCAGCAGTCATTTTTAACAAAACATGTCTACGAGAGGGTCTCCTTCCGAAATAAATAATAATAATAATAATAATAATAAAGTATAAAAAATAAAAAAAAAATGTAAAAATCAAAGAAAAAAAAAAAAAATTTATTTTTAAGTTTTTTGTAAAGTTAAGTGTTAAGGTTCTGTGCCATTTGTTAATGTGTTTCGTAAAGCTTAGTCTTAATGTTTCCTGACATTTTTTAATGTGCTTTGTAAAGTTAAGCGTACGTACAAGTTTTCTGCCGTTTGTCCTCCTCCTCTGTCGTCAATTTTAGAGATAGCCTCACTCGAAAGGTAAGGTTCCACATTTTACTACATATGTACGTACTATGTACATACAGTATTTCTTGTATACCATGTACACTAATACACTTTATTTACAGGTACTATGTAGTACATATTAAGTTAGGTATAGAATGGTCCAAATTGTTGTGCTTCATTGTTTATTGGTCATTTTAGCTTTATTATAAAATTTACTGGGGTGTTTTTGTAGGGCTTGGAGCGAATTAGGCAATTTACACGTAAAATGCTGTTCAAGATACGAAAAACCCAGGTTACGAAGGTTGCCTCGGAATGGATTAATTTCGTACCCTGAGTTACCACTGTACATATTAGCCTTTTTCATGATACACTGCAGACTTTATCTGATGTATATCTCCCCTCTGTGTTACCAGAAAATTAAAAAAAATTGCTGCTAATAACTTGATGAACAAAGAAAAAAAGCAATAATCTAACCTTCCATTTAGAACAGCAACACCAACAGTTGATCGTGCTGTTGACATAGGTGCTACGTAACTCCACTGGCGAGCTTGTGGATCCCATCTTTCCACAGTATTGAGGTAACTCCATCCATCATGGCCTCCAACAGCATATAAAGGACCTTCAAGTACTCCAACTCCTACACAAAAGAAGATGAAAATAATAAATACTGCTAACACCACCACTTCAAGTTGCACTATAGGTCTTTCATCAAAGAAAATTTAGACAGTATATAGCAATAGTAGAGAAATAATTGTATTAATTGTATAGCATTCTTTTGATTCATCACTCAAAATCAATCTGTCCTTAATGCAGAAACAAAGTGAATGGGGAAAACAAACTGTTAAGCAATTCAGGTATCTCAAGTTTTCTTTTCAACTAATTTCCAGATGATTCTAAAATCAAACGGTACAGAAAAATCTGTACACTATATGTCCCTGCCTTACAACCCACTCAGATTACGTACATACTTCTGCAGTGACTACAAACCTATACATTCACCATTCTACATTCTGAGTTGTTAAATTCATGCAAGTTTGCGTGCAAATAACCCGAAACTCCTAGATACTAGATTAGTACGTACACATGTCCAGGACTGAGGCCATTTCTAAATTTTGTCTATACACTGATATGGCAGAATCCCTGAAGGCTGCACTAGTAACATCCACACAGGATAGCCCGTTCCTTGAAATGTGTAGTTTCTAGCTAACTGAAGTCAACAATCCCAGCCAGTCCCTACCGATTTATTAACTAAGGTCATACACCACATCCACAGCTGAAGCTAGGACATAAAGCCCTTTTTGCCTTAACCCTATCCATCATCCTGCTGAGTACACAGCCTACTTACCTGGAACTGGATTGTGTTTTCTCTACATTAACTACTTATCTACAAATTTATGAGGCTGAGCCTGGAAATTTTGGTGGAAGCCAAGTAAAGAAACAAATAAAGTAAAAGTTAATTATCAACTAATTAATCATATAATACCAGAAATTTACAGACCATCTTACTAGACCTCAAACTGAATAAGCAAAGGATGTACACTTTCAACTATTTTACAACTGACTGTTTCCATCCATCTTTTAGTCACTGCTTCTAGGATTCAAGACTAATAGTTCTGTGACTTTACCAGCTGTTAAAAATGAGGGTATTCAATTACTATATCATCTGAAGGAATGAATGGAAAAGTCACCAAGATGTGATGATATGAATGTTGAATGAAACATTCAAAAACTTGACCAACAGAAAAAAATGGGAGGAATTTCCTGAACTGATACACACTTGTAAGTCAGTCATAATTTTCTGTGACCAAAACACATGTCACCAATCTAAGGTAATAGATATTTCATTTCAGAACATTCCTTATTAAAGAAAGCCATAGAAATAAAACCCTTGAGAAAATAAGATCCAAGCCTACTGTGCATAAATAAAACATAGTTCTGGCAGTAGTGAAAGTGGTAGCAATAGGCAAAGTAATGCTGTCCAAAAAATCAATTGGAAACTCTTTAACTTTCTTGCTATGTATTGTATTATTTGAGGCACTACACAGTATTCTAATATTTAGTATTTGAATATAGTTTACATTCTAATATTTAATATCTATTTTAATTGATAAACCTGCCAATTAACACTGAAATGGATAATATTAAGCGAAAGGCACAGTTAATTGAAAATTGCACGATTATAAGGCCATCAGTTGCTTTTACACTTACAATTTTCTTTCATAGGTGCATTGTTTATGAATATGTTTCTTTTTTATATACAGTACAGTATATATGTAGTGGTATTTCTATAGGGAATTTTACTTTATAGCATCTTTACAGTCAACCCCAGCTATTTGCACTCGTGATTCATGGACTCTCCAATTTGCCGATTTTTCTATGGACCACATACACCCATTATTTGTAGACTAAATACACTTTTTGTGATAAAACTATTAAAAAACTCAGGTATAAGCATTTTCAGAGTTTTTTGGTGTGTTTTAATTAACAAAACAGGCAGTTCTCAGCATTTTAGAGGGATTTTAAGTATTTGCGGATTTTAGCTATTCAAGGGGGGTCTGGTACCCATCCCCACGAATACAGGGGTGTCTACTGTATTAAAATATTATTCACTTTTATCAAACTACACTACTGTAAACTGAAAAATATATCTTAAAGAAATTAATTACTATCTGTATGGAAAGCCAGTCAACTAATTTGCTCAAACACATTATCTGAAAATAATTCCCTTTATAAGCCTTACAAATAATAACTGAATCATCACATAAATAAGCTTGATATTCATTATTAAACAAAAACTTAGACAAAATCTGATTTAGTTTGATGACAGACTCATTCATACAAAATACAATAAGCAGCATAGCAAAACAAACCTAAAGAATAGTTTAGCAAAAACACTCTGGCACTGCCAGGTCACTAACCAGCTAAATATGCTAGACATAAAAGATCACATTTTTATTTGAATTGTAGGTTGTTCATAAGGAAGACAAACACATTAAATAATTAAATATTCAAGTGAACAAGAGAAAAGTGTGCAGAGGAACATGATGGGTCAGCTACTCTGGAAACAAAGAAAATACCTTACAAGATTAGACAAGCAAGCATTGGTAGTATTTTTTTCAGCACCCAGTATGTCTAGCATGCTTAGCAGGTTATTCTGTTAAGTATGAAATATTAAATTTATTTTTACAGACGTGGATGGATCTGATAAATAACAAATACTAAGAAATTCATTAAGATAAGTATGAAAATTTTATCTAGTATAAAATTAGCAATACAAACCAAGAAAAAAAAGGTTACCAATGCAAGCAGCAGTAATAAATAAGAAATACCAATTAAAATGCACTCAACAAAAATTACTCCCAACACTGAATTACTTGCTCAGCCAGTACACTAAAACTTGTTCATGCTGTTATCTTCAATGACTTACTGAGATACCATGCCTCTTTCATTGTTAAGTTACATTACAAAACCGTGAAATGAGGATGGCTAGTATATAATATGCATATCTGACTAGTACAAGGATGGAATCACTACACAAATGTAACAGAAAAGGGAGGAAAACTGAAAAGATAAGAATTAACCACTAGTTTTTTTTTTTTTATTACAAATGTTTGTGATATATAAGTAAAGGAACTACTGATTACTGTTCATGGCTAATGCTTCACTGTACCAGGCAGCGGAGAACAAGTATATCAAGAGGTGTTGACCTTCAACATCTGACAACTCTGGTTCTTACCAAGTCCATGTCTGTGTGTTGACATTGATGGTAAAGGAGACCATGTCTTCGTTTTTGGGTCATACACTTCCACTGTGTTTAAGGTTTTCAGGCCATCTCGTCCACCAACAACATGGAGTTTCCCATCTAAAACTGCAACACCAAACTGCAGACGTCGACCTGTCATAGTTCCTACAGTGGTCCATGTATTTGTTCGCAGATTATACTTTTCTATTCCAGTAGAACCTGTAAAAAGACTTTAAATAGCCTCTTCCACTTTAATCAACCTTTGTCACCAAAAAGGTAATGCGAAACAAGGTATGCATTACCTCACTGGTTTGAATAAACTGCCTAATAGTATTAATAATACGGTATTCATACAAGTCACCAACTTCAGAGGCCATCAAAATGGGTCCAATTACTGTATACATAACAGCAACAATGTTGTACCATTATCCATCGGATAAATAAATTAACCTATGTAGTAATCTATGTACATACGATGAGATTATAAAAATTATGGGTTGAAAATGCAGAATGAATATGAAGTAATGATAATGAATGAGAAAAATTAAGATGTAGAGCTAAAAGATAGGAATATTCTAACATAAGAATATAATTACAAACAGTAAATTATACAGGGCTTGAAGACATTAATATACAGCATATCTTTAATATAAAAAGTAAGTGTTAATTTCATATAGTAACGATCTTTAAAAGGCTGGAAATATGAATCCCCAAGGACAGTTCTAAAATGAACAGCTTAATTAATAAAGGTAGAGTTGGCACAGTAACAAAGCTGTAAAGTAAATTAGTTAGTTCTAAAGGTATACATTCACAGAATACGTTCTACAGTGAATATTACTGAAAATACTTGAAAACCTCTATACTAAATCATGGAGGAAGGGAAGGACCAAGAGAAGAAATAGGAAGTGAAGAAATAGGAAGTGAGGAATACATATTAGTAAACAAGTGATAAAGATGAACTTATGATACTGATATGGATGATTTACTTAAGTGAACAAAACCTCAATTAGCAAAAACCAACAACGTGCAAATGCAATTACATGATAAAATGTAAGTACTATACAGTAAGAAAGGGCAGTAGAGTAATATTATATAATGAAAGATGTACAGTAATCTAAGCATCAGCTTCAGCTGCAAACTGGGTACAGTACTTGCTTAATCATCCACAAGAAATCTCTTAAGCATGAGAAATATATTTATAAAGAGTCCAGGGTATTATGTCCCATCTCTCTTCCATCTTATTTTCTTCTGCAACAAATGTCTTCGCTTGTACAGTGCAAGGCTGCATAGATGGGTGAAAAAGATGAAGAAGCCTTCCCTATCTCCTTAAACAAAAATGAAATGGTCTATCTTACTTGCTCTCCACCCACCCTTATTGGAGTCTGTGCCTCCAACAACATACAGGGCCCCAACGGTGGATTTCCTGGGTTTGGTACGTGGAGACTGAAGAGTTGATCTTCGCTCAGGAAGGAGATGGTATTTGAGTGCCTCTACAATCAGCTCCTGGCACTCTCTGTTTTCTTTAAACAACATATTGGTCTCAATATGGTCAGCCAAAAACTGAAAAAAAAAAAAAATTCATCAACATAAAGTATTTTTTAAAAATACAGGTAAAATTATTGTACAAGTATGTATTCTCTTAAAAAATAAAAATTAATTTTTCACTTATAAACTGATTACATTATGCCAGGCTAGAATGCCATGGTAACAATTTCCAGACACTCCACAGATAAATAAAAATGAGAATCCCATTTTTCCACCTGTCTGAAACTGTATCTGGGTCCCTAAGAAACTCTATTGGTGAAAAACGACATTTTTATAATAAAATCACAATTTTTAAAAGTAAACTGTATTTTTCCTAACTATACAAACCTGAGGTCCTTTACTATAGGAATTGCTCACAGCAAAGCTGGAACATGGCCGTTAAAAACTCTCGAACAAGGCGTCAGGCAGTAATTACCGTCCTGCTTGGATGTAAACATTTCACCTTGCCTTTCAGCCCAAGTTTCACACTGAGGGGTGGCACGACGTGGACATTAGTGTACAGCATTCCCCCCTTATTTGCGGGGGATGCATACCAGAGCCCCGCCCGAATAGCTGAAGCCCCTATAAAAATGCTTAAAAGTGCCTATTTTGTTGGTTAAAACTCAAGAAAAACCCACTAAAAATATTTATACCTGGTTTTTCTAATAGTTTTATCTAAAAAAAGTGCACTTTATGATGAAATTGATAAAACAAAACCGGACTTTGTGGATATATCTTGCAGAAAAATACCACGAATACGTACATTATCTGCGAATAATGGGGGTACAGTATATGGTCCAGAGAGAAATCCGTAAATACGTGAGTTCACGAATCTGGAGTACCTGAATATGGTGGGGTTCACTGTAAAGAACCTCACGTTTGCATAGTTAGGAAATATACAATTTAATTTTTAAAATTGTGATTTGTTCCTACACAATATGTACTTGTACGTTTAAACCCTCAGCCCTTTACAATTGGAAGACTCACTTATTAGAGGGAGGAATCTTGAGTGAGTCTCTTGAACTGGCTAGAGTTCAGCACACCTGGGCTACTCCTCCTGGTCAAAAGAGTGAGGAGGGTTGCCCTGCCTCTGACAAATTGATTAGAGTATAAGAACTTTGGGATCAAGAGTCAGACTTCTGAACCTTTTCGAATGAGTTAGGAATCGTAACTTATACGAAAAAGGCTGTGAAGAAGATTAAGAGTCAGCAGCATTAAGCCAAAGATCCTAGAAAGGTTTGCCTTATTGCCAGAGTCTTCATCCTCACCTTGCTAAAGGAAGGAATGGGACTGCTTCTATGATTCCGACAAGAAAAATAGAAATGAAGCATGATGTGTAGACTTACCGCATCAGATGCCAGTCCAGCAAGTGTAGGTTCAAGTCCTATTCTCAACCTGAAGGAAGAAAAGTAGAAGGATGAGGAAGGAGGAGGAGAAGAGGCCACTCATTCTTAAATCCTTCTCACCTCTAGAACCGCACACCATACGCGAGATGCAACCTATCCTCTTAAAGGAGCCAGGTAAGAAAAATCAACTTATTGAGCAGCCACCACAGTCAAAGGACAAAGGTTCCAAGGACTTGTGGGCAAAAAGCCAAAGGTAGAAAGACAAATGTGGTCTTGATGAGACCACATCTATCTTCCTGTCCAACATGTTCTTCAGAATGCAAGGAAAGGACTAAGCCACTGGTACTGTGCACTCTAGGAGAAAGCATGCAGGTGACGTCGTCGCCATCTGCAGAGAACCTCCTCCCGATCTTCTTGCAAAGCCAGGAGAAAGACATGTCCTTAGACTCTTCTCCCTTGGCAAGTCAGTATGGGAGAAAGGTTATCAACATCCATGTCAAGGATGTTGAGTCTTTCGAAGGTACAGCAACATGCTAATAGGACGCAGTAATGATTCGAGTTCATTACTACATCTGAGATGGAGTCGAGACACTGATACCCACCTTTGAACAGTGATATTGAAGAGGATCCATGCAAATCTTTTATCCTCTTCACCAATGCTGGAGAGAGACTAGATGCGGTCTTAAAAAACAAAACTCTATCTGATGATTCTCGCAAATGCTGTCTGAGGTCCCTTTGATGACAAGTCAGAGAGAAGTTTCTCATCTGTAGTTGAACCTCAACTGAGGAGAAACAATACTGCTTATGTGAAAGACTAGGGCGAATAGGGACCTACGTCTTTCACAATTGAATCAGAGAGAAGTAACTCCTGCAATTTTGAACTGAGAAAAGGTCCCACAAATGACACCAACTAGCAAAGACAGCTCCAATCCCTGGAATGTTACAAAACACTGAAGAGTTATCCAGCTATTTCCATTGCTGCACAGCATGATACCCTAAGAAAACTATTGTGTGCACAACAGTTACCCTCAAGCAACTGCATGTTAACTACAACAAGAGGGAAATGGTACCCTCTTGTTTGATGATAAATGCCACAACTGTTGTGTTGTTGCTTAAGAACAACACTGGGTGCCTAAAAATCAAATCCCTAAACTCTTGGGAGGCCCGAAAGTCTGCCTTGAGTTTCAGGATATTGATGAGAAGGTACTTATTGTCTCCATCACACACCTGAGGACAATGGTTCTGCAGGTATGAGTCTATTACTCCGTTGATGCATCCAATAACAGACACATGTCGCAAGGATAATATACAAGTATATTCAAAGGCTCATGTTGATCGAGCACCAGCCTAATTCCCTCCTCATCATTCAAGAGAGGAGAAGGATTAAAAACTGGAAGCAGACCTCCTTCATTCTCAAATGAAGAGAGCAAAGGTGAAGCTGTCCCAAACGGGGACTTCTATGGCGACAACAGGATACCAAAGACGAATAGCTCTTAGCCAATTTGGCTGTTCCCCAAACAAGAACACAGGAGAGGCAGAAGTTCTATGGAAGACAACAAAGACCCAAAAGAAAGCAGTACTTCTCCTGAAGGATACCTACTAGGGTCTCGGCTATGTCGTATCAATTCCAGAGACTCAACAGTCTTTTTTTTTTTTTTTTTTTTTCTTTTTTTTTTTTTCAAGTACCAGCAGTAGAAGACTGCCTGTTCGAGCATTCTTCTATGTCCTTCCTTCTCCCCCATTAGAAGGAAGGTTGAAAGAAACACGTATGTGCACTCTCTCAGAAGAGAGAGAAGAAGGCTGGCTATTTCATGATCGTCTTTCACAGCCTAATAGAAAATAGACAAA
Source organism: Macrobrachium nipponense (assembly GCF_015104395.2). NCBI lineage: Eukaryota > Metazoa > Arthropoda > Malacostraca > Decapoda > Palaemonidae > Macrobrachium > Macrobrachium nipponense. Next base: position 52,680,919 of record NC_087201.1, on the reverse strand, counting down.
AAAGATGTTTAACTCTAATTTATTGAGCAAATAGGGGGTGGGCAAAGCAAATTGTAATTACACCGGTCAAAACAGAAAATCATATAATTGTTTTTGTTTTATGTCACTGTAAACAAATTTCACTGTACTTGTTCATGGTGCAAAAATATTAACAACTCTCCATCATATTTTTAAAATACTTACTTACAAAAAAGTCAATAAATTTGTCCCAATATAACTTCAATGCATTATCGAAGCTATAGTATAACCTTATTTCAATTTTTCAAAGAAATTAAAATAAATTTTTGCTTCAAAAATATTACCCAAATTTGCATTTTATAAAAAAAAAAATGCAGTAGACCATAAAAAATTGTTTCTTGTGAGTGGTTAACCACAATGGAGTGTGTTTTCATACATGAAAGTTTGAAAATACCATTAAAACCTCAGTGGGTTAAAAGCCTGATGTCATGACCCTTAAACTTATGCCTGAATGCCCCAGACTCTGCGGTGTAAAAGTTTGATTCCAAAAAGACTTCCCTGAGCCAAAAAGATATTGTATTCTTTGTGACTCCCCTACCTAAATCTGACTGCTAAGCAGAACAAACATAATCAACCTCCAAGTAGACTTACCTCTTCAAGATAATGCCTCAAAGCTCTGACAGGGCATATGGCAAAGTCCTCCTTATTATCAAGTTGAGAGTAGCTTAAAAGAAAGAGGAAGTTGCCTGTTCTGGACACAAACCCTAACACAAACAAGACTGGTACATTGTCCTTTCTTAGTATGTCTGACATGACTAGAAGGGGCAATTACTTCATTTACTTTTCAAAAAGAAGCCAGGGGAAGCAGCAACATTGTCTTCAGGGTTAAATTCTTCAGAGAATAGTCAGTAAGTTCCAAGGTGGGGTTTTCAACATTGCACTGGCCTCTTTCTCACCGTGTTGGCTTGTTTATTTTGATTAGCTGGAACGGACCTGGTCCAGACCTTTGCACCTGAACACCTCAGATAAGGTTGATTGGTGGCCTTTTACTGTTTACACAGACAACTCTCTTCATCTCCAAAGATAAAGCAAAAGGTTTGCCTTGAATGGCACCAATTACACAATTACCACTGGTTTGGTAAAGTCAGGGTGTTGACTTAGTTATGACCTTTCCACCATCAACTGAAAACATTCCTTAATGAGGTACTGTTTGACAGCCTCCACTTATGTAACAGGATGAGCTGTAGTTTCTTGTTTCCAGGAGGTATTCTTGTTAGAGCTTTTTGTCATAAACTTGTTTAAAAACCAATTGGACAATCTGTATTCCATACTTCTGCATCAATTACAGCTATCTGTGTACTCAAATACAGTAGGTAGAGAGCTGAATGGAATACTTGTTCTCACTGATATGCTTGAAATGTGGGGACAGAGATGGGAAATCCAGCCAACATTCCACTAGTTTCCTCTCAGTTAAATTCCACTACATCAAGAGTTTAAAAGAAGCAAACACTCATATGAATACCTAGGGAGTGGCGAGGCCAAAGTCCATCGACTTGAACTGGATGAATTACAATTCAGGTCCAGAGATGGTAGGAGATTACCTCTCTTCACTGACTTCCCTACAGACTTGACCGTCTTCATCCTGAGTATTAAAGATGATCCATATTCCCCAAGTTCTTGATACCTGAGTGCTAAAAGCTCCTGCAGTACCCTAGTGTGTCATTCTGAACTTCCCCAGTAACTCAATTGAATTGAATATAGAATTTGGCCAAAGGCCACACACTGGGACCTATGAGGCCATTCAGTGCTGAACAGAAATTGACAGTAAAAGGTGTAACAGGAGGAAAACCTTGCAGTTGCACTATGAATTAATTGCTAGGAGAGGGTGGATGTAAGAAGTGGAAGTAAGAAAGAGAATGTAAAGGGAGATATAGTAAAAGGAATGAAAGAGGTTGCAGCCAGGGGTCCAAGGCATGCTGCAAGGAGTCTTAAATAATACCTAAAGTGCATTGCATGAGGAGCACTGCCAGCATTACCCCCCTACAGGGCCGATAATTATCCTTCAGCAAAATGTTACAAGTTCCTTAAAGAAACTCTCTGACCTCATTCTATATATAGCAAGCTGTAAGAGAAGTGAGAGGGAAGGCTCAACCCCACAAGCAATCTTGTACTTTTGAAGAATAAAGGATACTCACTGATTAGTCCAAATGCCTTCTCATGATATCTACACTCCCAACTAATAAAATGGGAAGGGAAAAGTTGAATTATTTCTTCTTCCTTTCTCCTTCATATTTAACCAACTGATCTTATCATGTCTCAGATTGATGTCCACAAAGCTGTTAATTTACTGTTAACATAATGTGTTTTATCAGCCAGCATCCTACAGTGGTTTCTGTGAAGAAGCATCATAAAATTATAACAAAATCTTCATATTAACCATAAATAATTCCAGATCAATAGTAGCTGGCTTTAGCAGTCTTTTCCATTTCTTGATCAATCAGAAAAATCCAACAAAACGAGAAGACTTTTGATAAGTAGAAGGAAAAAGAAAATGAACGTCAAGGTTACATAAACATTGTCCCCTTTTCTATGCCCAAAGAAATCAAATGTTCCCCCTTACTTTGTACTATCATTACTCTTTTACTTAGTGTTCAAGTAGTTTAGTTGCTCTTATACTTTTACTGTCACACCATGGTCTACATAGATCATTACTGACTGACAGTCATTTCTGGACAATGGTAAATGTAGTAGAAGCTGGTGATGGTGAAACAGGTTAGCCTGTCTACACAGGCTTCTGAGGCAATAAGAAAATAGAATAATGTTACATACAACCACCTGCATCTAATTAAACATAAACTCGATTACCAAGATCACATATGTACAGTATTAGGATTTGATGTGCTTAATGTTTCTTTAATACAAATTCATACCATCCTATATCTCTCCAGAGGGCAAAATATACTACTGTATAACCACCCAAGGGCCATCACATCAAAATCACAGTGACTGTAGTATATACAAATTACACCTCCCACTGTTGATTAAATCATATGAATTCAAAAAGAAAATTATCCCTAGACCAAAGTTCTATCCAGAAGAAATGAGTGTCATAATTAATTTATCTATGAATTCAGAATGTTAATAGAATGTAATAGTGGAAAAACATAAGTGCGCAACAAGATGAAAATTCATCAGCTGCTCACATGGGCAAAGAAATGGTTCTTGATCACACAGTGAGGTATTCAATTGGGATATAATTTATAACTAAAATGATTCTACTCTTAGATAAAAGCAACAAGCATATATAAAACTGAGGGTTTGTTTAATGTATGATCAATTGTTTTCATGTCCTTAGGCAAAAGTTTCCTCGGCAGAAAGCAAACTTCAACAGGATCCCAGTAATAAAATCCATGATCTAAATATGCTAAACTTTTATTCAGCCTCAGCATGAAGGTTGATAAAGAACATCTTACCTGTGGTGAAAGCAAAGGCAATTTAACCAAACCCAACAGACGTGCCATGTCCTTGGAGCGATTCTCAAGGTCATACTTCAACCATACAACCAGTGCCTGAAATACAATTTCTGTTAGAGTAAATGGCTATAAATGTATGCCTATTCTAAAATTATAAGCAAATTTGCGAGGCTTAAATTAAAAATCAGTAAGACTATAATATTCAAATGCATTTGTTCATATTTTAGAAAAAGAATTCATTTCGTATAATGAAGCAAACACTTTGCTGGGGGATTTTTATTATTAACTTTAATAATTAATTACAAGTGATTACAGGTACTATATAAAATGTCCCATTAGTAGGGATGGCAAACACGAATGACAGGTACATAAGGCCTGTGCTACTCTATATTTAGCAGAGACATGCAGTGACAAGGAAAAGAAATGCATTTAAAAATGTATGACTATACCCTTCATATTCATGGCCAGAATATGTTGGGAAGACATTAGTACAAAATAGGAACTGGATGAGGGATTTATGTAGTATCAAAAAGGCTGGAAAAATGCAGTTCTCTTAAGAGCAAGATGATTTTGGCATGTGATGAAAAGGGTGGGGAACAGTTTGTCTGAAATGCAGTACATATGAACATAGGATGAAGACTTTTAAGAAGACCAAGGAAATCATGGCAAAAGGGAACAGATGAAGACCTAGACCTAATGGGATATCAGGTAGAAAAAGCACAGGATGAAAAAGAGTAGAGAACTCCTTTTATATCAAACACTATAAAGTAATATGCGGATATAAAAACATTCCTAATGATGAAGAACTGGTGTCAATGAATAAATGGAGTTGAATGGGGAACTTCCCTCTTTCCTTCTGGATCAGTTAGTGCAGATAAGCATGAGATTGTAAACTCATAAATCATTATTACTACTCAATCCTAACTCAAATAAGTACAGTGGTACCTCGAGATACGAAAGGCTCAATTTACGAAAAACTCGAGATACGAAAGCCAATACAAAAAATTTAACGGCTCTACATACGAAAAGTTTTCAAGATACGAAAGGTTTCTGTAAAGTCCGAGTTTCGCCCGAACCACCAATAACAATTTTGAAACTCGCGCACTCCCAACTTAGTAGACTTGCCACCATCCTCCTGCTCTCCCATTGGTTCCTGATGCTAGTTGCGGCCATGAGATCCTTCTCTCCTATTGGCCAACGTCCCTCCCATCATGCATCTATGTACATGGTGGCATGCCTCAGCCACTCGGTACCAGCATTGTTATAGTACGCACGCGGTATTCGTTTCGGGATCGTCAACTGTTTCTGAATCTAATAGTCAGAGTTGACATTGTGATGGTGTTTGTGTCATGTGTATTTAAAAAAAAAATTTCTCACATCTTTTCACTGAAAATGGAAAAAGAAGAGCACCTCTTGAGTGACGACATATATGATATGATTGACCAAGATCTCTCTCGTGGGATTAGTGACCAAGATCTCTCACATGGGATAAGTGATCAAGGTCTCTCTCATGGGATAACTGGAAACTTTGCAAGGTTGGTAGAATCTCCACTCCCTGCTGAACAGAGGGTGTTGACCAATCATTTACAACATGCATACCAGTAATAATCAAGGCACTTCAGTTTATGTTGAAGGTCAGCAGCCGAACATTCAGTACCCAAATCAGTTGCAGAGAGAGCATTTGGTTGAACAGGGTTTTGATGGACACCAGGGCCAACAGAGTCATGAGGTGCAACAATTAGTAAATAATTATCAAGACGGGCAGCCATTAATGAACACTAGCATTATAGAAAAAAAAAAACCCACCCCGAAAAGGCTTACACAGGTCGTATGCTTGCGCAGTTCGATGACGTTTGCCTGAGTCGTTTCAGGAACATTGTGAAAAGTAGACAGAAGCAATCTTCCTTGGATCGTTATTTTTTAAAGAGGCCTTTAGCATTAGCAGGAGTAAGCAAAAAGGAAGGAAGAACCAAGTGATAAAAAACAGAAAGTTGAAAGTGGTGATGAAGTTGAAATTCTGTAAAAAAAAAAAAAAAAAAAAAAAAAAAAAAAAAAAAAAAAAAAAAAAAAAAAAAAAAAAAAAAAAAAAAAAAAAAAAAAAAAAAAAAAAAAAAAAAAAAAAAACCCTACATAAGGTAAAAAAATAAAAAAGTAAAAAAAAAAGGTAAAAATCAAAAAAAGAAGAAAAAAAACGGCAGAAATTAAGGATGTTCTAGCCGCTTTTCATAAAGTGCAGCCGTTTGTCCTCCTCCTCTGCCACCAGTTTCGGAGATAGCCTAACTCGAAAGGTAAGTTTCCACATTTTACGTACAGTATTTCTTGTATAACATGTACACTAATACACTTTATTTACAGGTTATTTTGCATTTTGTTACTAATTTAGGTATTGAATGGTCCAAATTGTTGTAGTATTTCATTGTTTATAGGTCAATTTAGCTTTATTATGAAATTTACTGGGGTGTTTTTGGAGGGCTTGGAACGGATTAGTCATTTTACATGTAAAATGTGGTCCAAGATACGAAAACCTCATGATACGAAGGGCGCCTTACGGATTAATTTCGTATCTCGAGGTACTACTGTACAGTATGTACTGTACTTTATAATATTTCATTCCTTACTTAATCGTCATTTACAGTAACTGCATATTGGAAATTTAAGATCATAAAATTGTGGGTGATTAAAAGTCATAGCAGTCTTTACTAGCTTTTTGATAGTGTAGTTGCTGTCTCATCCTCAATTATTACCCTTTCCATGGTCTATCTAGAGCTCCATGGTGACCAGAATAATATCAAAGAATTTTACTGTCCCATAATGATAAACATTATAACAAGTGATAGAGTATAAATGGACTCGGAATAAGAAGGCACTTTCTATTATCCTCAGCGAACACTAATATCCAGTTTACCTAAATAAAAACTGCAAGAAGAAGAAGTGGTTATGTGCATGCACAGTCATGTTGTTTACATACAACCAAAATCTGACGAAGCCATTCCCTTTCTTGTCAGTCAATACACCTTATCTCAGAGAAGTCCATTCTTCGCTTATTCATTCAGGTACATATGTGCATAATTTTAAGTTTTTTAATTTTTTTTTAGTTTAGACTGTGGAGCATTGATTTATTGTGTGTGAAAAACCATAATCAGCTTATTTCACCAGCACACATCGGCACTTCTTACGATTTATGATCGTTGGGCTAGCTCCAAGAATTTCCTTCTTTGCTTATTAATTTCACTACTGAGGTTCATGGAAACATGAGTTGAAAGCTAAGTGTATAATTTTAAGTTTCAGTTAAAATTTTTTAGCTTACAATGTGGAACAATATTTTTTTTGTGTGGAAAGCCATAAACCGTCGTTTTCACCAGTACACATTGGCACTAATGATTTAGGATCGTTAGCTCCAAGAGTTTCATTCTTCGCTTATTTATTTCATTACCGAAGTCCATGGAAACCTCTAAGTTGAAAGCCTAAGTGCATAATTTCAAGTTTCAATTAAAAATTGTCTAGTTTAGACCATGGAACAATGATTTTATTGTACGTGAAAAGCCATAAACCAGCTTTTTCACCAGTCCACGTCAATGCTTCTTACATTTTATGATAATTAGCTATTTGTAAAAGCTAAAATTGTTTTGAAGAATTTATCATTCTATATTTAGAAGTTTTATCTAAAGAAATGTTCCACTATTATTATTAATAAGTGATTAATAATTGAGGACAATTAAAAGTCATACAGTCTTTACTAGTTTTATGAAGAGGTAGGAAAATTAAATGTTACAATACATAAAAGACCAGAACTGCTACACAACTAAATCATCTGAAAGCAGAGTAGGAGTGACATTTATGATGTAGTATGTAAGGGGCTTCCTCTAGAGGTGGGATAGTATTTGTCTTTGGCAAAATGAAAAATTACTATGCAGACAAATGCTGAACAATGAGCAAGTTAGCAATAGCACAAGTACCAATAGTAAGGTCTTCTGTATGTTGTATGGGCACCATGTTGTTAATAAAACCAACAATATTAAATTTCAGTAACTTTCTTCAAATAATACTCTGACCTTTTAGACCAACCTTGTTTGTCTGTGCCTCTACCTGCACAAGTGATCTGAGAAACTAAAATTTAAGCTCACTATGCAAACATTGCAATTAAAAGTTATACAAACATCGATGTTTCACTTTAAAAGATTTAAAGATAATCTTACCTGAAAAATAAGTTCTTCTGAGGGAACATCAAGATCATCTGAGGCCAAGAGTCTTGCAGCTTCTTCTGTTGGTAATTGGACAAATTCTTGGTGTTGCACAACCTCTTGAAAATGTTCCTGTAATACCAAGAGTAACATACAAAAATCAACTCTGAGCATCTACTGTGGTTGCACAGAGCTAAGAAAGTATAAAAACTGCTCACATGGTTAGCTTTTAACAACACAAGATAACAAGTTCATGAAATTTGACTTATAATATTTATTAACCAAATGTACTATGAGAAGGAAGATAAATAATAAATTAGTATCATATTTTCAAAACTTAATCTGGCAACATTTAAATTTCCAATGTTACCAAAAACACTAGAACATACAGCGGTGAAAGTTGAAGCTACACGATGGAGCTCTGAGCAACCTTGTGAATCAGCAAATAGCTGAATTCCTAAGCAATTTGCTGGATGGAGCTGCTTTGTAAGGTAGTCACAGCAAACATCTACCACCTCCGTCAAAAGCAAATGGTGGGCAGTTGACATTACAACTTCCACGTTGTCTTCATTAAGTTCAAGTGTGCCTGGAAAAAATGCAATAAGTTGAGAAAAACAAGAATCCAAATTAACTTCAGCAAATAAGTTCCAAAAAATTTCAGACACACTATTATAAACTGATTAAAGAAGCCAATGAGTCACATTTCTACTTTCTCATATTGCTCACACAAACTATTCATTATTAACTGAGAGGTGATGATTTAGCAAGGTACAGGTAAAGAAGCTTGACAGATGAGTTGGAAGAGAACCTTTAGTACCATCTACAATGGAAGCCAACCATGGGAACTTCATGATCATTACCAAAGAAATTTTAAAAAGTTTTGCCTTAAACAGCACTAGAATTTTAATTATTATCTTTAATAATCCTTTAAGCATTAGCAAACAACACTATTAATCAATGTTCCTGTCAGTTCATCTTACAGAGAGGGGAGCTTAAAGAAACGAAAAATATTCAATTTGTAACTTAAGAGAAAAAAAGGGATTTTGACGTGGGAAAAATCTATTTCTGGGCGAGGAAGCCGTGTTAAAAGTACTTAACATAATGGAAGATCCAATACAAAAATAAAATTCTTTAAAATAGTCACCTAATAAAATCATGGATTCAATATAGTAGTTTAGTAGGAAACAGAGCACTTTTTTTCACATATTTCACACATCTTAACAAAAACTCTGAAATGACCTATGAGATAACAGTTAGTAGCTTCCATGAATATGACAAAAATAAGATTCTTTTACAGGATCTTGAACCAACTAAGATGTCTTCTACTGGAAAAGATGATCCTCTTTACTTCCATGAAAAACAAGGTGAAACCCTTTTTAGGAAATCATTTCACTTACAGTAATTAGATCTAGGGTTGCTGAAGCAAGAGCTTTTTGTACAATATAGAATGTATGCACTGCCATTCACCTGTGTAGCAGTAATTCACAAGTATGTGTAAAGCATCAGAGTCCATGTCCCTCATGACCACTTCTTCCTGTGTAGCCTCAAGGACTGGGGATGTGAACATAGCTGCAAAGTAGTCACTAGCCGCACTCAGCACAAGACGATGAGCTCTAATGCGGCGATTGCCTGAAGTAAAGCAAAGTTATCATAATAAGTATGTACTGTGGAAACAGTCCATGAATTTAAAAATGATACCACTGAAATTATACACAACAGGTAAAGATTCATTTACAGCAGTAATTTTTATGACACAAATATAATTGCACAGCAAGATTAAAGCTGTGTTTCATACACTAAAGTCCAATAACATTACTTGTGAGACAGATATACCTCTGACAAGACATTTTCGATGCTTCAATAATTAAAGCTGAAAGGTACCTGAGAAAAAGACACACTTCTAAAGACTTTACACAGTTATTTTAAGAATAGTTTTCTAAACACCCTCTTCAATATACGTACAGTAATACCTTGAGATATGAGTTTAATTCATTCTGTAAGCGATGCAGGCATTGTAGACGCGTAAACTAAAACAGCACTTTCCTAACACAATTCAAGCTAAAATTGCATTTTCTTTACTTTAAATAAAACTAAAACTGCACTTTCCTTACTTGAAATGAAACCAAAAAAATTAATTGTAAAAAAGGAATGCACTTTCTTCTTCAAGTCGACGTAAATAACATGCCCCTAATCGCTTATTACAGTTTCCAACACTGTTTCTTCTGCCAGCTCCTTTTCTTTCACCAACACCAGCAGAAGCTTCTCCATTTCTTCATGGATATTTGTCCTTAATTGGGGCAGAATTGTAGTTCCTTTTGCTGGTGTTGCACTTGATGGCATCCTTTTGTTTAAAGATGGTACAAATTGTAGATGTACTGTGGTCATACAGCCTTGCCAGTTCAATCACTCGTACACCATGCTCATGTTTTTCAATTATTTCTTGCTTTACTTCTGTTGACATCATTCTCTTTTTCTCACCACTTTCCTTTTATACTTTCTTTGCCCCAATTTTGGCACAAAAAAGTTCAGTAAAAATGCAAAAATTATGCAAAAAACAAGTACAGTGCACAAAATCTGACTTGATTCTGTGGGTGACACAAGAATGAATGAGATGCTGGTTGTGCTGATGCTGGACCCGTGCTCACCAACTAGCAGCAGCCGCCCGAAACACTTGTATCTCAGAATTCCACTTTTATCTCGGACAAAAATTATGGACCGAGTTGCAGCTTGTATCTCAAGAAATTCATGTTGGGCTGCTCATATCTCAAGGTATTACTATATATGTATTCTGAACATTTATATTTATATTTTTATCAATAGCAGTAAATAGGGATTGCATACAATGTTGAAATTAAAATATAAAATAGAAAGTCCACAGTAGTATGTATGTGGTATGTATATTGCTACATACAGGAAGTTTTCGTCAACTTGATCAGTTGGCCTCTTCAGCCTAAATAAACAAAGAAATACTAATATACTACATTTAGGACAAAATCTTGGAAAATGGAAGAAACAGCTTATTATTCTTTCAAGTAACTCCAGAATTGCTCTATAGTCTATTAAAAATTCTCTGGGAACGTCATGGCACAAATGTCAGCTTATACTGTGCCACAATATTCTCAAAGATCTGCTAATTGATTGTTGAGCAATTCTGGAGTTACTTGAAAGAATAACAAAGGGATTTTGACGTAGGAAAAATCTATTTCTGGGTGATTGGCTCGTGTCGCCCTATGAAAATATCCTTAAGATCATTATTTCTAGGTAAAATTAATCTAAAATTACCAGAGAAAAAATAAAATCAAGAAAATGTCAGTAAAACTGACTCGCTCACTCTATAAAAGAAGTGTCGGTATGGGAATAGAGGCGAGTGGGATCACTACCACGAGTCATTTACCATTTAGACCTTCCAACATAAAATCCCCACCAGAGAGAGCTGATACTAAAGGGTGATGCGGCCGCTACTACTACTACGAGCATCTTGTCCTGTAGGGTGGGTAAAGGAAAAGAAACAGGGTGGGTTTCATAGGCCAGACACGAGCCAATCACCCAGAAATAGATTTTTCCTATGTCAAAATCCCTTTTCTGGGCTCAGCTCGTGTCGCTGCGCGAAATAATCCTTTAACTATTATTTCTAGGGTAAATGTACTAAACACATACCAGAGAATAAATAAATAAAGAAAAAGGTCAGTACAACTGACTCGCTCACCCTCCCAGAGAGTGTCGGTATGAACACTATGGCGAGTGAGACCACTACCACGAGCCAAATGCCAATAGAATTCTCCCACTACAAAATCCCCCAAGAGGGGAGCCGACCCACAGAGTGGGCAGCACCTACTACTACTACTCCATCCCATGCTGCCGACTGCTGCGCCTCTGGTGGCCATCCTTTTCAGTTAGCGCACACGATACACACGTGCCATTTTCTTCTCTGTGTTTTTGTGCCCTTTCTTTTGGATTTTATTACAATGGAGCGTGCAGCCATCGCAGCAGCTAAGTTAAGTACTCAGTGTTTATTGCTATTTGTTTTTTCCGGCCCTGAGCACGTATTTGCCGTTTTTTAGGTATAAATACGATCTCTAGGTCGAGCATGGCAGCATGGTTCTGCCTCGTGATGGGTCCGTTCTGGGTCGCCCATACCCAGAGCATCCCCTGTCTTTGTACGCTCTATTTTATTATCCGCTTTGTTTAGGGTAAGGTCTACACGGTTTTGTCATGCATGCATGTCTTTTACCTTATGTAGGCTCTTCTATCCAGTACCCTAGCGGCTCTTAGTATCGGCCTCGACTAGCTTTGTTTGAGTGGTAGACTTGCCTTCGGGTTAGTCGTACACTCCTGGATTTTTTCTCCTACTATTTTTGTTTTCTTTCTTTCATTTTATTATTCATTTTATTATCTATGTGATATTGTTAGGTTAGTCAGGCGTCTGGCTCGGCTTAGCCTAGGTTGCGGCCTATTGGGCCTTTATTTTGTTACCGGCTGGTCAGCTCGGTTGCTGCCCGATAGCATCTCGCTGATCAGTTGGTTTTGTTTTAGGCTTAGTTGTTGTTCTTATCGCCCCGTGGTCACTATGTGATCACGAGGCAGCCAGACGCCTGTCCAGTCACCTTTCCCCCCTCCCGCTCTTCCATAGAGTCGGAGGGGGTGGCTAGGCCTGCCCATGCTCGCTCCGCATACCCGAGCCTGCCTCCCTCTCTCCCCCCAGGCGGAGGGGGTAGAGGGACGAGGGACAGACCCAGACTGGACTCGACCTCTCCGGCTCTCGGTCCGGTTCGGATGGTAAGGTGGGGGGGGACTGGCCTTTCCCCCTCTCCATTACTACTTCGTCGCTCCGTTACTAGCCCGAGTCTGTATGCCCCCGCTCTTTCCCACCTTACTAGGGCTCCTTTACCACCGGAGGCCTGGCATCTAGCGGAAAGGTACTAAGTCTACCCCACGGGGTGGACCGGAGCATACAGTCGGTCCCTTCTAACCTCTCCGTTTCACTGAGTTATCACTCCGCCTCGCACTGGACTTAGTCCGGTACGTTCGAGCTTTTAGGTTTAAGATGTTCAGTTTATTTTAAGTACCTTAAACCATTCCCCCTCCCTTCTTTTTTACCGGATACCTCCGGGGTTTATAGCCTATTCATGGCTAGTAAGGGAGGGGCTATGCCCGAATTTTTTCCGAGCTCCGGCATGCAACGGAGTTCTTCTGTCCTTTAGCCTGTAAGTGATATTCTTTAAGATACTCATGTGTCTTTCCACTTACAGACCACCAACTGTGAGCATCCGGGATGCGCCGCCACACTTCAGGACCCGTGTGGACACGAAGTTTGCCGGTCCCATGCTCCATGCGCGACTCCGCACGGGGACATCCAGGTCTGGTACCATGAGACGTGTACCATATGTTACGATCTGGTGAGCCAGCTGTTAGACGGGGTAAGTATTCCATCTCCGGTAGCTGGTCCGCATCTGTTTTAGTGCTTAAGTTTGCATTAATCACTCTAACTTAAGGAAAATTCAAGGGGCCTTATAGCCCCTATAAGTTAAGTTATGCTTTAAGTTTACCTTTAGTTTTAAGTTATTCTTAAATCTAATCGATACCCTCTCTTCCAGGCGCCGGCAGTGAGGGATACCGCACTGGCAACCCTGCGGGCCTGGGTCGGCGGTTTCGGGAAGAACGCCGCCAAGGGTATGCCCTACATCCTGGAGAAAAGGTTGGCGGTACTAATCTTCCCCGGAGGCAAGGCGACAGGATACGTCGACCCAGTAGAGGCGCACCCCGACTAACCGCCTTCATCCAGCAAACAGCTGGCTGCCTCATTGACTGACCAAGGCCAGGACATCTCCTCGAAGTCGCGACGTTGGATATTAATGTAGAACCTATGGTAGGTGTAGACGACCTGTTGGTCGAGGTAGGTAAGGTGGACACCCAAGGATACCCTTGGGCGTAACTGTTTCTTCTACTCCTGCAACTCCTCCATCCTTCCAAGGCTTTACGGGTGATGAATGTATACTCCTCCTGACGCTTCGGTTAGACCCAAGGTCAAGGGTCAAGCAGTGAAATCCTTGACAAAGACGTCGTCGTCGTCTAAGAAGACGGCTTCGGCGTCATCCTCCTCTCGTAAGTCTCCGGCTAGGAATCCCGGAGCAGACAGATCTAAAGCTTCTGGGTCCGGCTCTAAGTCCTCGAGGAGTAAATCCTCCAGAGAGAGATCTCACTCCGGCAGAGTCGTCAGTTCCGCTACCCTTGGTTCCAATTCAGAGCCACCCCTCCACCTCCGCAGCAGCTCCGGCTTTGGACTCCAATGCTGGCCTGTTGCAACAGGTGGGCGACCTGGTTGGGTCTTTAAAGAGTAGCATGGAACAAATGATCTCTCGGTTGTCGGATAGGATTACTTCTCAAGACTCCATTATAGCCGGACTGAGCCAAGCTCCTCTAGCCTCTCCTCCACCTTTCATGCAGGTGGAGCCCAGCTTCCCTGTATGACTCTCTACCTCCGTTCTCGATGAACAAACCCGTGGAGAGTAGCGTCATACGCCCCCTTCCAAGACGGACTCATTTCTATACCGGAATTTGGAACTCGAAGGATAGAGGACTTCGAGTTCTACCCGGGAAGACCTTCAGAGACCTCCGTTCATCGGCTACGCAAGGCTCACCGCCTCAGCCATGATTCGAGATGATAGGGTACCAAAGGAGACCATCCCTCTATTCACGTGACCAGGCTCAGAAGAGAATGGCTCAGGTGTTTAGAGGACATGGATTGTTCTAATACGAAAATCCAACCTTTTCAAGAGTCCCTTTACGATCTTCACGATGGATGAGAGTACCCCGCTCCCTTTCCTGACAAAGATCGCGACGTCTACCATTCCAGCGGCCCAGAAGGGGGACCCCATGCCTCAACTGAAGGAAGCAGATCCTACATCTCCGTTACTTCCTTCAGCCGGAGAATTATGGGAAGACCTTACCGAACATCTTCTCAGCTGGCAAACTCAAACCGGACTGTGCTATGGAGCAGTTTGGTGAAAAGCTACCCAGGCTTCCAGATAGCCTTATTCAGGCTGAATTTGACGCTAAATCGCGATTAGCCAGATCGATTAATTCTATGGCTATGACCGAGGTGGCCACCATAGCCTATGGTTCAGAGCCACTTTTCAAACTTATGACCAAATCCCTGACTCAAACGGTACAGTCCAGATATGTTTGAGTTTGCCACTGCTAGGACGAATTGTAGGAAGCATGTCCTACAAGAAGCAACCATTCGGCACGAGCCGAATAGGTTACTCTCGTGCGAGCATCTGGGGAGCAGATCTCTTCCCAGAAGCAATGGTGAAGGAAGTCCAGTCAGAGGCGACGAGGTGAACCAGAGCCTTAAGGACCGTTGGGGCCTTACGGCTAAGAGGAGGCAAGATCTTGCAGCTAGAGGTAAAGGCAAAGGAAACCCAGGCGTTTCCAGCCCTACCAGAAAACAAGCAGCCTCCACGCTTTTCTCACAAGTTCCGGCGGTTCCCTTAGTGCAAACAGCCCAGCCTTCCACTTCAAAGGCTCAATCACAGCCAATTTACGTGATCTCCCCTCAGCCTCAGCCCTCCACCTCTTACGCCATCTCTCCAGCTACAATCAAGCCTTCGGAGTCAATCTTCACAGAAGTATGACCGCTCGGGTAAGGGAGGCAGAGGTAAGCGTTCCTTTCGTGGGAGAGGATCGGGAGGGCCCTTTAATAGGGGAAAAACACTTCAGAGGAGGCCGAGGAGGTTACCAGAACCAATGAAGAACTTCAGGTAGGAGGAGGCTGTTTCACTTTCGCCACCGGTGGAACTTCAGCAAGTGGGCTCAGAGCATTGTGTCAAAAGGCCTGGGTTGGAGCTGGTTAACAAACCCACCTCCATCCAGGCCTTTCCGTCAACTTCCTTCCAAAGAACTGACGGAGTATGCGGAGGATCTCCTTCAGAAAGGAGCTATAGCGAGAGTCAAAAGCATTAAAAATTTTCCAAGGGTCGCTTGGCTTCAGCGTTGCCAAAGAAAGGCTCACAAAAAAGAAGAGTAATCTTAGACTTGTCCCGCTTAAACTTAGCCATTCGCTGCGACAAGTTCAAGATGCTCACGATCTCGCAGGTGCGGACCTTACTTCCCGTGGGCCGTCACCACCTCTATCGATCTTACAGACGCTTACTATCATATCCCTATTGGCAAGACACCTTCCGTCCTTATCTAGGCTTCAAGATAGGAGACCAGACATTCTCCTTCAAGGTAGTTCCTTTCCTTTCGGGCTCAACGTAGCACCAGAGTGTTTACGAAGCTGGCGGAAGTAGTTGTTCAACAACTCAGATCGCAAGGGGTTATGGTAGTAGCGTATCTCGACGATTGGTTGATCTGGGCTTCAACAGTCGAGGAATGCAACAAAGCAACAACACTGAAAGTGATTCAGTTCCTGGAATATCTAGGCTTCAAGATAAACAGGACCAAATCAAGACTCACTCCAGAGTCAAACTTTCAGTGGCTAGGCATTCAATGGAATCTATTCCTCCCATACCTCTGTCGATTCCATCGTCCAAGAGGAAGGTGAAAATAAGCGAAGTCAGTCAAGCAATTTCTGAGTCACAAACTGGCTTCAAGAAGATCTCAGGAAAGGATCCTGGTTCTCTCCAGTTTGCATCAGTGACGAACATCCTAATGAAAAGCCAAACTGAAAGACCTAACCAGAATCTGGCGCTCACGAGCAAATATCAGTCCAGGGACAAATTGTCCTCAGTCCCTCTGATTCTAAAGAATCGACTTCGGCCGTGGCGAAAGTCAAGAACCTATCGGTGTCAGTGCCCCTTCAGTTTCCTCCTCCAGGGATCACTATCCACACAGACGCTTCATTAAGCGGTTGGGGAGGATATTCCCAGTTCAAAAAGGTTCAGGGAAACGTGGTCACCTCAGTTCCGTCAGTTTTCCATAATAAAACGTACTGGAGGCAATGGCAACTGTTCTTGACTCTAAAAAGGTTACGACCGCCAAAGTACTCCCACATAAAACTAGTCCTGGACAGCGCAGTGGTAGTACATTGTATAAACAGAGGAGGCTCCAAGTCACGTCATCTAAATCATGTCATGGTAGCCATATTCTCCCTGGCGGACAAGTTCAGTTGGCATCTCTCCTCCACCCATATAGCTGGAGTGAGAAACGTCATAGCAGATGCTCTATCCCGATCAGTACCTCTAGAGTCGGAATGGTCACTGGACAACAGTTCGTTCCAATGGATTCTTCAGAGAGTTCCAGGTCTACAGGTAGATCTCTTCGCATCTCAAGCGAACCACAAACTCCCGTGTTATGTGGCCCCCAACCTGGACCCTCTGGCCTATGCCACGGACGCCCTGGCTCTAGATTGGAACAACTGGGAGAAGATTTATGTCTTTCCTCCGGTGAATCTTCTCATGAAAGTGTTAAACAAACTCAGGACATTCAAGGGTCAAGTGGCTCTAGTAGCCCCAGACTGGCCGAAGAGCAATTGGTACCCTCTCATCCTGGAACTGGGTCTCCGCCCTCTTCGGATCCCCAATCCCAAGCTCTCCCAGTCAGTACAAACGAAGACTGTGTTCGCTTCCTCAGGGATTCTCAAAACCCTAACTTTATGGATTTCATGAAGTTTGCAGCGAAAAGGGATGCGAATATTGACCCTCAGAATATTCTCTTCTGGAATCAGATAAGAGAGATTCAACTTTGAGACAGTACGATGCTGCTGTCAAAAAGTTAGCAACCTCCTGAAAGAATCAGATATTAAGATCATGACAATCAATTCAGCTATATCCTTTTTCAGATCCTTATTTGAAAAAGGCTTAGCAGCTAGCACAATTACGACAAACAAGTCAGCCTTGAAAAAGATTTTTCAATTTGGGTTCAACATAGACTTAAAACAGATTCCTACTTCTCGTCTATTCCCAAGGCCTGTGCTAGACTTAGACCTTCTGTAAGGCCTACGTCAGTATCTTGGTTCTTAAACGATGTTCTAAAACTGGCTTCAGAAACCAATAATGACACATGCTCATTTATAATGCTTTAAGAAAAACCTTATTTTTATTAAGCTTGGCCTCAGGAGCTAGAATTTCAGAACTGTCGGCTTTATCCAGAGATCCGGATCATATTCAGTTCCTTCCCACAGGGGAAGTACTACTTTCACGGACGTAGCTTTTTAGCTAAGAATGAAGATCCTTTGATGAGGTGGGAACCATGGAAGGTACTACCCCTTCCACAAGATATATCTCTTTGCCCAGTTTCAACTTACGAGCCTTTCTATCTAGGACTCCTCATCCTCATCGGGTCCTCTCTTTAGGAGAGAAAAAGGTGGTACTTTATCTATTAAAGGCATCAGACAACAAATCCTGTACTTCATTAAACAAGCCAATCCTGACTCTTTTCCAAAAGCACATGATGTCAGGGCAGTAGCCACCTCAATTAACTATTTCCAACATATGAACTTCGATGAGTTGAAAAAGTATACTGGATGGAAATCACCGACAGTGTTCAAACGTCATTACTTTAAGTCTTTGGAAGCCCTGAATTTTCAGCAGTTGCAGCGGGTAACATAGTTTCCCCTGACTCTGACTAATCCTTAGTAGAAGATTCAGTCCTCCTTTCTACCTGCCTCACCCAACAGTTCGTCTATTCCTGCCTTGTTCATTTACGATCACCTTGTGTCTTAGCTGCTTTGATGATGTTATAGTGGGTGTCCCTTATTTTTTTGCTAGGGACACTCACATTTGTGATGATTACTGATCTCGTGGATGTTCATCTCCTTATTTTTATGCTAGGAGATACATCTTATTATAATGGTTACGGGTTTTGTATATTAAGTCATATACATTCTTTTATATTTTATTATTGTTGAGTTTGTTTTATTCAACTTTTATATTAATTGCTTTGGATTGTTTTGATACATAAGCTTTACACAGATACCATTGTTGTACATATATGACATTTCTCCTGTATATAGTATATTACCTTAAGTTAAGAAATATTATTAGCATTAAGTATAATTAAGTAATATTTCTATTTGTATCACTGTGTATATGTATCTTTATTAGCAATTATATTGATTTATTTTTATTTTAACTTTTATTTGAGACCCTTTATATTTTGTTAAATTTCTTTACAATCTTGTGCTATTTCTCTGGTACGATTTCGCGCAGCGACACGAGCTGAGCCCAGAAAAAGGGATTTTGACGTAAGGAAAAATCTATTTCTGGGCGATTGGCTCGTGTCGCCAGCGAAATCCCGCCCTACCCATCCCATCGCCAAGATTGTCTGCTAACTTCAGGATGGCCACAGAGGCGCAGCAGTCGGCAGCATGGGATGGAGTAGTAGTAGTAGGTGCTGCCCACTCTGTGGGTCGGCTCCCCTCTTGGGGGATTTTGTAGTGGGAGAATTCTATTGGCATTTGGCTCGTGGTAGTGGTCTCACTCGCCATAGTGTTCATACCGACACTCTCTGGGAGGGTGAGCGAGTCAGTTGTACTGACCTTTTTCTTTATTTATTTATTCTCTGGTATGTGTTAGTACATTTACCCTAGAAATAATAGATTAAAGGATATTTCGCTGGCGACACGAGCCAATCGCCCAGAAATAGATTTTTCCTTACGTCAAAATCCCTTTTCTGGGCTCAGCTCGTGTCGGCCTATGAAATAGTACCAGAGAAACAGACAAGATGGGAATTAGGACAAATGAAACCCAATAGTAAAAAAGGTAATATAATATAAGTGAATCAGGGACATTACAGTATACAAACAAAAGTACTTAAAGCTAACTTATACTAAACAATGGCATGGTAAAGAAAGCAATCAATATAAAGTACTTAAAATTAACTTATATTAGACATGGTGATACATAATAGTGTAATGGCAAAGACAATATAGAATGATTCACTTAATTAAGATATTTACAAAATATACAAACTCATTGTGTTCTACCCTAGCATAAAAAAAAATAAGGGTAGAAACACTGAAGTACATTATATGTACAAATAACGTGGATGTCCCTAGCAAAAAAATAAGGGACAATCCACCAATATGATTCTAGCGGCTAAGGCTAGAGTATCCCGAGTAGCATGGCAATAGGGTGAGCATGTTGGACAAGGTAGGTAGAAAGGAGACCTGGATCTATACTACGACTACTGTGCAGTATCAGGAGAAACAATGTTTCCCGCTGCTACTGCAAGAAAAATTTTTTTTTTTTTTTTTTTGTTTTTAAAGATTCCAAGGACTTCAGGTAATGACGTTTAAAGACTGTCGGTGATTTCCATCCAGTATACTTTTTAAGATCCTCAAAGTTCATATGTTGGAAGTAATTAATTGAGGTGGCTACTCCTCTGATGTCATGTGCTTTTGGAAATGAATCAGGGTTGGCTTGTTTAATGAAGTAAAGGATCTGTTGTCTGATTCCTTTCACTGATAAAGTGCCACCTTTTTCTCTCATAAAGAGAGAACCTGAGGATCTAGAGGATGTACGAGATAGAAAGGCTCTTAAAGTTGATACTGGGCAGAGAGAAGGATCTTGCGGAAGTGGGATGACTTTCCAAGGAGCCCACCTTGCAAGGGGATCCTCATTTTTTGCTAAAAAGCTACGATCCGGGGAAAGTAGAACTTCTCCTGAGGGGAGAAATTCCACATGACCCGCATCTCTGGATAGAGCCGACAGTTCTGAAATTCTGGCTCCTGAAGCCAGACTTAACAAAAATAACGTCTTTCTAAGAAGCATCATGAATGTGCAAGACGAGTTGTCAGTATCTGAGGCTAGTTTGAGGACATCATTTAAGAACCATGAAACTGCAGTAGGCCTTTGAGAAGGTCTGAGTCTAGCACAGGCTTTGGGAATAGATGTAAAGTAAGATTCTGTTAGGTCTATTTGGAAACCAAACTGAAAGATTTTCTTCAAAGCCGATTTATTAGTAGTAATAGTGCTAGCTGCTAAACCTTTTTCAAACAAGGACCTGAAAAAGGATATAGCTAAGTTTAACTGTCATGGTTGTAGTGTGTTTGATTCATTCAGGAAGGATGCTAATTTTTTAACAGCTGAGTCATATTGTTCTAATAGTTGACTCTCTTTTGTCTGATTCTAGAAAGAGGATGTTTTGTGGATCAATGTTAGCATCTTTTTTAGCCGCAAACTTCATGAAGTCCATAAAGTTAGGGTCTGGAGAATTCCTGAGGAAGCGAACACAGTCCTCATTTGTACTGATTGCGACAACTTGGGATTGGGAATCCGTTGAGGTCGGAGACCCAATTCCAGAAGCAGAGGATACCAGTTGCTTTTTGGCCAGTTTGGAGCAATCAGAGCTACTAGTCCCTTGAAAGTCCTCAGCTTGCTCAAGACTTTCAAAAGAAGATTCACTGGAGGAAATATATAGATTTTCCTCCATTGATTCCAGTCTAACGACAGGGCGTCCGTGGCATAGGCCAGAGGGTCCAGGTTGGGGGCCACATAGCAAGGGAGCTTGTGGTTCGCTTGTGAGGCGAAGAGATCTACTTGGAGGCCTGGAACTCTCTGGCATATCCACTGGAATGACCTGTCGTCTAGGGACCATTCTGATTCCAGAGGGACTGACCACCGGGACAGAGCGTCTGCTATCACATTTCTTACCCCTGCCAGGTGAGTGGGGAACAGATGCCATCTGTGCATGTCTGCTAGCGCAAAGATGGCTATCATGACATGATTCACGTGTTTGGATTTGGACCCTCCTCTGTTGATGCAATGTACTACCACTGCACTGTCCAAAACTAGTCTTAGATGAGACTTCTTCGGGGGAAGGAGTCTCTTCAGGGTAAGAAATACCGCCATTGCTTCCAGGACGTTTATGTGGAGCTGGCGGAACTGAACTGACCAAGTCCCCTGAACTTGTTTGAATTGAGAATATCCCCCCCAACCGGACAGGGAGGCATCCGTGTGAATGGTTAACACTGGAAGGGGATATTGAAGGGGTACCAATTTGGCAAGATTCTTCACTTTTGTCCATGGCCGGAGCTGGTTGCGAAGGATCTGTGGAATTACTGACAACTTGTCCCGAGATTTGAAGTTTGCTCTCGATCGCCAAACTCGATTTATATCTTTCAGCCTTGCTTTCAGGAGGATGTCTGTCACTGAGGCAAACTGAAGAGAAACCTAGGATTCTTTCCTGGTTTCTCCTTGATGTTTGTTTGCATTTGAGAAATTGCCTCACAGACTTGGCTATTTCTTTTCTTTTGACCACTGGAATTGACAGATTGTGGGAAGACAAATCCCATTGGATTCCTAGCCACTGAAACTGAGACTCCGGAGTGAGTCTGGATTTCGATTTGTTTATCTGGAACCCCAGATGTTCCAGAAATTGTACTACCTTCTTCATGGCTTTGAGACATTCCTCGACCGTTGGTGCCCAGATCAACCAATCGTCGAGGTATGCTGCTACCATTATCCCTTGAGTTCTCAACTGTTGAACTACCACTTCTGCTATTTTCGTGAATACCCTGGGGGCTACATTCAGACCGAAGGGCATCACTTTGAATGAGAACTTCTGGATTTCCTAGTTTGAAGCCTAGGAATGGACGGAAGTGTCTGGCTATAGGGATATGATAGTATGCGTCTGTAAGATCGATAGAGGTTGTGACGGCCCCACGGGGAAGTAAGGTCCATACCTGCGAGATGGTGAGCATTTTGAACTTGTCGCAACGAATGAAAGAGTTTAGCTTTGACAAGTCTAAGATTACCCTTCTTTTTGTTGAGCCTTTCTTTGGCACGCTGAATAAGCGACCTTGAAATTTTAGATGCTAGACTCTCGCAATAGCTCCTTTCTGAAGGAGTTCCTCCGCATAATCTGTCAACTCCTTTGATGGTACTTGATAGAATGATTTGATTGGAGGAGGATCTTTGATCCAACTCCAACCCAATCCTTTGGACACCATGCTCTGTGCCCATTTGCTGAACCCCCGCCACCTGTGACGGAAGAGGAAACAGCCTCCCTCCTACCTGGGGAGCCTCACTGTTGTTGAGCGGGTTGACCTCCGCGCCCTCCTCTGAAGTGCTTGCCTCTTGCAGCTCTTCCTGTGCCACGCTGGCGAAAGTGGCCTCTCGCCCTGCTACCCCTAGAGAACCTGTTGAAGGTTGGGTAGGCCTGGCTTTCATACATTGAATTGAAGGCCGGCGAGACTGCATAAGAGGTGGAAGATTGACTTTGAGGAGACAACAGGAGAATAGGCTGTGTCTGCTTCAAGGTTGACGGCTGTCCCTGTTGTGTAACTGGGACGGCCTGAACAAAATGCTGTTGCTGCTGTTGTTTCTGGTAAGGTTGGAACCTTCTACCTGTCTTCTTTAGTTTTTTACCAGCAGCAGGGGCGGTCTCTTGTTTCCTCTTGGAAGAGATGCCCCATCTGGCTCTAAGGCTCTGGTTAAGCCTAGCAGCCTCATGGTGCACCTCATTCACAGAGGCCTCTGGGAAGAGGTCCGCACCCCACATGCTGGAAGCTAAGAGTCTATTAGGCTCATGCCTGATAGTTGCCTCCTGCAAGACATGCTTTCGGCAGTTCCTTCTGGCTAAGAAGAAGTCAAAAGCATCGGCTTGAACCGTCTGGAGCTGGGATTTAGCCAGTATCTTGAACAACGGTTCTGTAGCGTAGGACAGGGCAGCCATCTCCGTAATGATAAGGGAGTTAAGAGACCTCCCAAATCTTGTACGGGCATCAAACTCTGCCTGAATAAGGGTATCAGGCAGTCTTGGAAGCTTCTCGCCAAACTGATCCATCGCGCAGTCTGGCTTCAGCTTACCTACTGAGAAAGTGGCAGGTAAGTTCTCCCACAATTCTCCGAAGGCCGGGAAGAGCGGAGATGTAGATTCCACCTCCCTCAACTGTGGCATGGGGCTTCGTCTTTAAGGACTGCCTGAAGAGTCGCTTCTACTACCTTAGTAGCGAACGGAAGAGAAGCCTCCTCCTCCGTAGCGAAGATAGTAAAGGGACTCTTGAATGCCTGGAGTTTGGTGTTGGTACAGTCCCAATCCTCCAGGCAGTGAACCCATTCCCGCTGTGCATGATCCCTACTATATAGCACAGTCTCTCGGGAGATCTTATCCTCTCTATTGAGTAGCAGTGAAGGTCAGCCTAGCACAATATCCCATGAAAGGCTGAGTCAGTCCGGGAGGGTAGAACTCGAAGTCCTCAATCCTTCGAGTTCCACACTCCGGGATAGAAATCATGCCGTCCTTGAAGGGGGCATAAGCGGCCACTCTCCATGGGTTATCCATAGAGAAGGCTGGTAGGGATTCATAAGGAGGTAACTGTAAGAGACCAGTACCTGCTACAGGGGAGCCTGGCTGAGGGGCCTGGTTGAGGCCAGCAAAGCGGTCGTCGTGCTCTCTAACTCGGTTAGAGAGGTCTTGGATAGACTGACCGGACTGGTTAATCGTGTTTGACAGCTGTGCAAACATCTGCTCAAACTTGGAGCCAAGAGAGCCAACCATCTCTCCCACTTGCTGCATCACTACTGCTGAGAAAGTGGTGGGATCAAAAGAGCTCGGTCCCGCCACCCCAACAGGAGTTACCGGAGTAGATCCGGTAGATGCCGGAGAAGGCGTTGGCTCGGCCGGAGCGCGAGCCTTCTCCTTAGAAGCCTTGCTTCTAGAGCTCTTAGAATAGGAAGAGCTAGGCTTTGCTTTCACCGCGTCTGCGTAGGAAGTCGTAGACTTCCTAGCTGAAGACGACGACGACTTCTTAGAAGTCGTCTTATGTAAGGTCTTCTGTTCTCTCTGTCCCTTCACCTTCACCTTCGGGGGTACAGAGAGAGCGGGAGAGCGAGCAGGGATCTCTGATCCCGTGAAGCCTTGGAAGGAAGAGGAAGAAGGAACAGGAGAAGAAGATCCAGGAGCATCCAAGGAAAGACCTTGGGCGCCCGACACACCTACCTCAACCAACAAATCCTCTGCCCCTACCGCCATAGGCTCGATATTCAGGTCCAGGTTGGCCACATCTGGGACCGGCTCCTGCGTAGAGACGGACCCGAACGTCTGCTGCACCTCCTGCTGAATAGAGGCTATGAGTAGGGCCGCCAAGATGGGGTCCACATACCCCGTCGCCTTGCCTCCGGGGAAGATCTGGACGGCCAGCTTCTTATCGAGCATATAAGGCTGGCCCTTGGCGGCGTTCTTCCCGAAGCCGCCCACCCAAGCCTTCAGGGTTGCCAGGGCGACTTCCTTCACGGCGGCAGCCTGGAAGAGAAGGCGATATGAAGCTTCTAGCGGCGGAGATACGGTTTAAAGAAGCTTAAAACTAAGGGTTAGTGGATAATAAGACGAAGAAAATGTCCAGGAGTAAACTTACCCCACCCAAAAGCTGACTCACGAGGTCATAGCAGATGGTGCAAGCCTCCGGGTGCCAAACGATCAGTCCGTTGTGGTTGGTGGCACACGGGGCGTGGGTCCTACACTCTTCATGGGCGCAGGGGTCGTACAACGTCGCGTTGCAACCTGGGACCTGGCAGTTGATAGCCTGTAAGTGGAGAGATACATGAGTATCAGGTGCACACTTACAGCCTAACAAATACTCCGCTGCATGCCGGAGCATGTAAGTTAGATTAAACCAGAGCCCCGCCGTAATACGTGTGGTTAACTAGGCGGTTGGAGGTGGTCTGAGGCTACGCCGGAGCAGGAAAAAGATTCCAACCAGGAGTGGTGAGGAGCCATGAAACCACGACGGAGAACGACGGAGATAGTTACAATAAAATAAAATTAAAACTAAAAGTCACCGTAATAGTAAGGGTATATCCGTATATAATGAGGTTATAAAAACTTTCCGTCTACTAGAGGAGTGCCCGGGTAAGGAGCGAGCTCTCCTCCGGTAGCGAAAAACAGGATATAGTAGGCAAGCAACAGACCACTAGTAATTTCCCACCCCACCCACTGGCGGAGCCAAGCGGACCTATAACCGAAGGAGGGCTTCAGCGGAGGCTCCGTCCGTTAAGGTAAGGGAAGGGTGGGACTGGGGAAATGGTGGGGGGGGGGGGGGGGTGTCCCGGCGTACACACGGCGGAAGAGAGAGAGGGGGGGTGGCCTACCCCCCCCGTCGCTACTACTACCCGCTCGGTAACCCGGTACCCGAGACAAGTGGTCGCCCTATACCCCAGCTGGTATGGAGCTCCAGGCCTCCTCGGAGGGAGAGGGAGGAAGGCTACGGTGGTTGTCGTGACAACCAAGGAGATCCACCAGACCCCTCCCTATCACTTGGTAGGGAGGGAAGGGGAAGGGTAAGGTGCTAAGGGACACGTGATCGCAGGTGGCCTAAGCCGCGATAGAAACACAACCACAGAGGGGCCACGTGAACCAGACTGTACCAACACATGGCACAAAGCACCTAGGCTAGCCTAACACCCTAAATAACACTGATAATACATCGTAAAGGAGGAAAAGACACTTTTAGTAAAAGAAAAAGAAGCCCAGGAGGAGGCGAACTGATCCGAAGAACAGTCGACTACTCAGAGCCAGCGGTAGCCGATGAAGAGCAAGAGCTGGGATGCTGGGCCAGAAAACACAGTATAGCCCTAAATACCAAACTAAGAGAAATGGTAAAAAGGGCTGTGTCATAGCTATAAAAACGATGTAATAATACGATGAACGTAAATATAAAAAGCCCATAAGCATAAGATGTCCCAGTATGGGAGACCGGGAAATCTTAAAACACGAGGCGGCACACGGCCGCCACGAGTCAACCGGGAGACCGTATATGACCTATAAAAGGAAAATACTGGTCCCTGGAAGACTGAAATACCAGGAAATACTACTTATGAGGCACTTAACTTAGCCGAAGCAATTGCAGCTCGTTCCATCGTAAATTGATGGTAATAATCCGTGAAAAAACAACACAAGGGAAAAATGCACCTAGCGCTGTAAAGCTAAAGATTAAGGATGACCGCTAGGGGCGCTGCTGTCCATGGCGTCGGTAGTAGTAGTAGTAGCGGCCGCATCACCCTTTAGTATCAGCTCTCTCTGGTGGGGATTTTATGTTGGAAGGTCTAAATGGTAAATGACTCGTGGTAGTGATCCCACTCGCCTCTATTCCCATACCGACACTTCTTTTATAGAGTGAGCGAGTCAGTTTTACTGACATTTTCTTGATTTTATTTTTTCTCTGGTAATTTTAGATTAATTTTACCTAGAAATAATGATCTTAAGGATATTTCATAGGCCGACACGAGCTGAGCCCAGAAATCCATTTTTTTTTAATTTTTCAAAGATATTGTCCCAAATGTATTATTGTTTATTCAGGCTTAAGAGGGCAACTGATCAAGTTGGCAAAGCTTCCTATACATGGTACAGTATACTATATCAATACTACAGTATTCGGGTTCTCAGAGATTCATGGGAAATTTGTGTATTTGCAGTATTTTTCTATGAGAAATTTCCACAAATTACTGTATGTTCATATCAATTTCATGATTAAATGC
This sequence comes from Macrobrachium nipponense, assembly GCF_015104395.2. Lineage (NCBI taxonomy): Eukaryota > Metazoa > Arthropoda > Malacostraca > Decapoda > Palaemonidae > Macrobrachium > Macrobrachium nipponense. The sequence continues at coordinate 52,653,889 of NC_087201.1, read as the reverse complement.
ACTTTTTGTGATAAAACTTGAAAAACCCAGATGCTATAAACATTTTTAGTGAGTTTTTCTTGAGTTGAACTAACAAAATGGGCAGTTTTCAGCATTTTTATAGGGTTTCTAAGTATTCGCGGATTCTAGCTATTCGCGGGAAGGGTCTGGCACACATCCCCGCGAATACGGGGGTCCACTGTATACTACATACATACTACTGTGGACTTTACTTTTCCATTTAAGATCATGAGAAAGTCATGAAGTAAAAAAATGTTGAAATTTCTAAAAATACCAAATTTGTAACTAATTTGTATTTTTCATAACTAACAAACCTGAGGTCTTAACATTAGGATTTACTAGCGCCAAGCTGGAAACCGGTAGAATTAAAATTACACTTGTGAGATCCAGGGAGTATCTCCTCTGAGAGCGAGGGTTTTCGCAGAAAGCAGCAACTCAGATGGCAGGTAATATCAGAAAATCATCTGCGACAGTATACCAAGGAAAGTGGTCAGCATACTGTGATTGGTGTCGTAGAGGGAACGTGTCTCCACTCGGTACCACTATTCAGCAGTTAGCAGACTTTCTGATATATCTCAGAACAGAAAAACATATGTGGAGTTCTTGCATCTAACATGCATCTCCTCACATTTATCTTATCTAATACCACATCTTTCTCTGACTCTCTGTCCTGATCCTTTTTATAATCAGTTATCTTGCCATGATATACCTCACACTTCACAGATTTGCAGAGTCGGAGTACACCAAGAATGGTCTCGGAGCCCATCAAAACACAGGGTGCCATCTGAACCTGATACTGAATTCAGATCACTGGGTTGCTTCATGCGTCATGTAGGACCAAAAATGTACACACCCCAATTGATGTATGGTTTGTTGGAAGGAAACACAGATCAGTGTTTCCAATTTTGCAAAAACTCGTAAAGGAGAAATGTGTTCTATGCAAAATCGTGTGGTCAGAAGAAGCAAACTTTAAATTAGCAGGTACCATTAATCGTCACAACTGTGTGTATTATGCAACTGAAAACCTCACATCACTGTTAAGAAACAACTCAATCAACCTGGGTGAAAGCATGGGTTGGGCTTTATTGCAAAGTGTCATTGGACTCATTATTCAGCACACAACTATTAATCAAGCTGCGTACTTGAACATTTTAAAGGATGCAAAAATACCACAGCTATGTGAACAATATCAAGACAATGACTTCTACTTTCAGCAAGATGGGGTGCCATTGCACTTTGCACTCACTATGCGTGGACTACTTGACGAAGAATTTTCCAAAGGTGGATCAAAACATTGAGGAGCCATCCTATCGACTGGCTGCCACACTCGCCTGATCTAGCCTCTAAGGACTTCTTTTTTTGGGGAATATGTAAAGTATGACATGATTCAGTTCATCTTTCAGGCTTGTCAGGGGATTGATGCTGATAAAGACCTCTGATCCAGAGTGTGCATGAGTGTCCACTCTTAGTTAGATGAGTGTGTGAATATCAATAGCAAGCAGTTTGAGTATCTGAGGGATTAAGGCTGTGGATGTTATTACATTTATTTACAATATTCAATTGTTTGTAAAATAAATGCAATTTATATTGTATGTAGTATTCTTTTTTTATAAATGTATTATGACAATGATGTGATATTTACTGTATATGTACCTACTTCTGCAATCCCCTATTATAAAGTCAGAATTTCCCTATTCAGGATCTCAACATCTGCCAGCAAGCGACATCAAAGTATTTATATCCTTTTCCAGTAACAACAACAAAATCTGCTAAGTCTCTTGAACTGATGTGCACCATAAACCACACATAATAAGATGGAATTATACACTGACTTTGTTTAGCGTAAAGGCAGTCCCCAAGATCAGTCTTCCTTTTCGTTATCTATAATCTACTAATTTTCTATCTGCTCTTGGTTCCCAGTCATTAGGCTAATTTACATGCTATTGTGTAATTTTCCTTTGTTTAATGTTTCTTAGTCTTGTGTTTTACTTGGTATCTTTACTTCTCTTGAGTTTGTTTTTCTTAATTTTGTTAGCTATTGTAATCCACTGAGTTGTATTATGTAGTTTTAAGTCACTAGGTTTTTTTTTCTAAGTAGGTTTTTTTCATGGCCTCAAGTGTGGACCTTTCTTTGATTTTGTATTTTACAAGTATAAAAAATTTTATGATTTTGTTTAGCTACTATTTTAGGTTGAAAATGGTTAACTGTGTTAAAGCCAAAACGTCCAAGTGGTATTAAAAATGTACACTACTATTGCTCTTTTTTGGCTGTTTGCTAGGAATTGACCCCTACCACCTATAGTAGTACATACTATAGTTTCTTTTTTACATCCAAAACAAAAATGAGTAACTATTCTGTTTGGCAGTAATTGCTCTAGGCACTTTTTCATGGCAAGTAAAAAAAATACCTAAAAAAGTCTACATATGTATACATACATACCACATTAATTGAAGTAGGAGAAAGTGCAAAGAAAATGAAAAGCACTTGCTTTCTCCCATACCACAAGTAGAACAACAGGTGAAAATATCCAGCTGTACATCACTGATAACAACCCAATGATAGATTTCTCTTAACATAATTAATATTTCACTTACATATTCATAATTCAGAAAAGTGTTGACTCTTCCTTGGCTACCTGGTGTCATTACATAAGTAAAATGGAAGGCTTGTGTTTTCACAAAAATTCATTTCTTGAACAGAGAAATAACTTCAAAGTTAAAAGAAAGCACTGGGATCAGACAGGAACACTGAGCTATGAACAGCAAAACAAAACAATGTAAAAAAAATTTTGAAAAAGGATGAAATACAATTTTACAGATATCTTTTTTTCTACTAACCTGCCACAAGCGTAACATCACACAACTGGCCTCTGTTGTAATATGCTTCCATGCGGCGCAAGGCAGCCTCTGCATGCCTTGGTGATCGGAAGAGTTCATCGTGAACACTACCTCCTAAGGAGCTCAGTGATGCCACTGACCCACGGGGTCCTGCGCGACCACTACCGATGCCAGGCGAGGGAGATCGCTCTGCTTCCTTCATCCTGCAGGTTATACCCAGACAAGGCGAAGGTGTGCTCACAAAATATCTGACAAGAAAACCAAAATAACCTCTCAAAAACAAATGAAACTATATTGAAATACAAAATAAACATTTTACAAACCCAGCCCAATATAATTATTGAAACTCACATAATTAGAACACTTTATTCTGAACTAATTGAATCATGCTCATGTATTACTTTACAGTCATCTACACCTTTAAGAACAAAACAAATCACTCTTACAATAAAGCTGTCTAACAAAACCCATTAGTTGAATTTTAAAAATCTCAAAGATCTCATCAAAAAGATTGCACTGCTGTATCTATAATATCTGTCGTTTTTGTTTATTCTCTACGTCAACCCCTTTAATGCCAGTGATGTCTTACCCTCACAGTATTCTCTCCCAGATAGTAAGTAACATGTATGCCAAGTTTGGTTGAATGCATTTTTCAGAGTTATGCTGGAACACACACACACACCCCTACACACAAATACATAAGTACATACATACATCCATATATATATACAGGCAGTCCCCGGGGTTACGACGGTCTCGGCTTACGACGTTCCGAGGTTACGACGCTTTTCAATTGTATTCACCAGAAATTATTTCCAGGGTTACGACGCATGTTCCAAGGTTACGACGCATGTTCCAGAGTTACGACGCCTACAAATGCTGATCTGGCAGATGAAATATGACACCAAAAATGCAAAATAACCAATATTTAAAGTTTTTTTTTGATGAAAGATGCAATAAGAATGCAGTTTACATAGTTTTGAATGCACCTAAAGCATTAAAAGTAAGGTTTTCTTAGGATTTTTGACAAGGTTCCAGCTTACGACAATTTTCGGCTTACGACGCGTCTCAAGAATGGAACCCCCATCGTAACCCGGGGACTGCCTGTATAATATATATATATATATATATATATATATATAGTGTATATATATATATATATATATATATATATATATATATATATTATATATATATATATATATATATATATTATATATATATATATCGAACTACAAATGTCCTTTAATATCTAATTCGCTCTACCTCGGAATTAATATATTTTCATATATGTTTAACCGAGGGGGAATTTATTAAGCGATAATAGAATTGGCGATCGTCAGACCCAAACACCATCGACAACTCAATTCCAGGACTGGCAGTGAAGCCCCAGTCCTGGAATTGAGAGGTCGATGGTTCGTGTCTGTCAATCGCCAATTCTATTATCGCTTAATAAATTCCCCCCTCGGTTAAACATATATGAAAAATATATTAATTCCGAGGTAGAGCGAATTAGATATTAAAGGACATTTATAGTTCAATATATGTATATGAATCACGGTAATGTGATAGACTTATATATATATATATATATATATATATATATATATATATATATATATATATATATATATATATATATATATATATATATAGCTACAAATGTCCTTTAATATCTAATTCGCTCTACCTCGGAATTAATATTTTCATATATGTTTAACCAAAGGGGAATTTATTCAGCGATAATAGAATTGCTGGACAACAGGCATGAACCATCGACATCTTTAATTCCAGGACTGGCAGTGAAGCCTTAGCCCACCCTTGCCGAAGTAGAGCGAATTAGATATTAAAGGACATTTATAGCTCGATATGTGTATATGAATCACGGTACTGTGATATGATATATATATATATACTTATATATATATAATATATATATATCTATATACGATATATATAATAATAATATATATAATATTATATAGTATATATATATATATATATATATTATATATATATATATATATCATATATTATAATATATATATATATATATATATATATATATATATATATTATATATATATATAGATATATATTATTATTAATTATATCTATATTATTATATATATATTATATATTAGTTTATATAATATTATATAATATATATAAATATATAGGCATATATATATATAAATATATAGGCATTCCCGGCTTACGACAGGGGTTCCGTTCTTGAGACGCATCATAAGCCAGAAAATCGTAAAAAATCCTTTGAAAACCATACTTTTAATGCTTTGAGTGCATTCAAAACTATGTAAACTTCATTATTATTACATTTTTCATCAAAAACCCTTAAAATATTGATTATTTTGCATTTTGGAGTCGTATTTCTTCCGTCAGATTGGAACATGTCATAAACCTGGAAATAATTTCTGATGAATATAATTTAAAAGCGTTGTAACCTCAGAACATCGTAAGTCTACGTTGTACCCCTGTAACCCGGGGAATGCCTGTGTGTGTGTGTGTGTGTATTATATATACTTATATATACTATATATATATATATACTATATATATATATATATATATATATATATATATATATCATATATTAGATATAATATATATATATTATATATATATGGATATAATATTATATATATATATATTATAATAAATTATATGAAATCTAGAAAATTATATTATATATATCAGTGGTCCCCCTGTATTCGCGTTCTCCGGATTCGCGGACTCACACATTCGCGGATTTTTCTTTGGAACCTATCTAGAAATTATTTGCGGACGGACTCGCCCATTCGCGGAATTTTCCGACGAAAATAATCACTAATTAGTATATTTTGATGTTTATTTTCATGACTAAATACATTTTTATGATACAAAAATTATTTACTAATTTTCAAACATTAATTTTGATTAATACTGTATTAGTAAGTTTAATGATATCACATAATAAAGAAGACTGGGATTTCCTTCATTCTTCCATAATTTTTCAAATTTATAAGCTAAAATCTTACTAATTCACTAAGGTATTTTCTTTAATGAATTGATATTATTGCTGTATAAATTAATATTAATATTTGAAAATAGTAAATCATTTATTTATCATACAAAAAACATACATCTTTGTAGTAGAGAGAGAGAGAGAGAGAGAGAATTATTATTTTTATTATGTGATATCATTTAAACTTATTAAACTTAATACAGTATTAATCAAAATTAATATTTGAAAATTAGTAAATAATCTTTGTATCATAAAAATATATTTAGTCATGAAAATAAACATCAAAATACACTAATTAGTGATTATTTTTGTCGGAAAATTCCGCGAATAGGCGAGTCCGTCCGCGAATAATTTCTAGATAGGTTCCAAAGAAAAATCCGCGAATGTGTGAGTCCGCGAATCCAGAGAACGCAAATACGGGGGGACCACTGTGTATATATATATATATATATATATATATATATATATATATATATATATATATACATACATAAATATATGTGTGTGTATATATATAACTGGTAAAAATGTTGTTACAACAGAATTCCATCTACTAAAAGGAGCATATAAAAATGCCAAAATATAGAGAGATAATACTATATTTCAGAGACTGCTGTCTCCCTCTTCAGGCAGATGAATGAGAAAAGTTACAGAAAAGGTGGTATTTCTACCAAGAGATACATCCACAGGTAAGCCAATTTA
>NC_087201.1:52617324-52642324 GCF_015104395.2 Macrobrachium nipponense | reverse complement strand
GAGGGCTTTTCTTGGCACCTTTTCACTAATCAAAATCAGCCAAACGTAAAAATACTCAATCAAAGCACCTACGGGACTGTTTGAGTTTCAAGAGCATCGTTGCTCTGAAATCAATGCTGGTCACAGTATCAAAAGGCTCAAAAACAGCAATTTGTAATGTGACAAGAATACGCCGAATGAATCTTCGAACACTCATAAATATGTAGGTCCTGTAGGGACTTACATATTTACTTCCTACATCCAACAGACACGGGTAAAAGAAAAGCGTTTCAACCCAGCCTCTCAATATAAAGTGGGCGAAGAACTGGTCAAATCGGCACACTCCTAATGTACTACCCAAGGAATTACACAGCCTGATCCGTAACGTATTCTCAGGAGAAGTAGCAGCAGAAATACAGTCACAGCTCTCCACTACCTACAGGTCCCGAGTAATACCATTAATTAAGTGTTCATGAGAGTCACGCCTGGAAGTACCAGACCCCCGATAAGAAGAGAAAGCGGAGATTTCATCCTACTCTTGTGGACAGCAGCGAAAGGGTACACAAGCCACGTATGAAAACGTTACTTTACATAGGGATAAATAAGTTCCACACAGAGCCTGACTGACTATTCGTAAAATACGCTAAAAGACAATACACAAGTTTAATCAAAACCATTTTATTACTTCTGCTGTGACAGTCTGAAAGTCCTGACATCTTCCATTTTCAAACTTTCCTGACTGGAAAATTTAGAGGGATGCAAAGGACTTCCGTTTCTCAATATTAAGGAAAGCAAAAAGTGATCTGACATCATATAGGTACAGAGTAAATCCCCAGCCTACATAAAATAACCATGATTCCTTGGAGCCAAACAGGCCACTCTCAGTAACAGGGTTAAGATTCGAATGGAGAAAGGAATTGTCACCGGAGCCTCCTTTCCCAAAGCCAAAACTTCATGAGAAACAGGATAACTAAGCGACTACATGGAATTGGCGACCTTAAAGTGACTTGGTTAAACAACTGCGGCAATAAAAAAATCCCGAATCTAATTGAGGAAATGTCAACACGAAAAACAGGCAAAAATGTTGTGCCTGACTCAGAAGCAGAAATAGGTCGCATTCGCTCAAATACGAAGCGAGACAAAAATAGCATTAGGCCTGGCTTTATACAATAGATCCCCTGTGTTGAGAGGGTCCGCTTCCATGGACACGCCCAGCATCGCTATCTCTTATCCCCAACACGGCCATCGCCCTCCAATCTGAAGTCCAACACTTCCACACCAATATCGTGCGATATGAAATAACACCGGAAGTCATTATAACACAATAATAATAAAAACCCTATTTTAACATAACTCATTTTGACGATGATTCTACTACTACTACTTATGATATTTATAATATCACTTAGAAAACGCTATCCTTGTTGAAATCATAGATCGAAGCGCGTCCGAGACAGTTCGATGTCAACACCAATCGCACAGACAGCGAGGAAGCTGAGTGCATTATGTCCCCTTTCATGAATCATAGGACTTAACGTTAACTCGTATGAAAGTGTGATCGGGCTTACATTCGCCTAACTCAGGTTTAGAGGAGGATGGCCACGTACGATGAATCTTAGGATGGAATGAGGGTGAGGGTTTCAATACGCTGCTAAGGGATAGAACCAAAATGGTAAGTAGATTTTATACGATTACGTAAGTGGGATACGAAGTTTCAGGAGAGGGAGAGAGAGAGAGATGCCTCACACCACGGTCTAAAACCTCATCCTTCCATCCATTTTTAAATCTACTGAATGATTTCGCATGATAATCTACGTAACTTGAAACGGATGCACTGCAACCCACACCAACTTCCAGCAGCCGCCGCACAAGAACAAACATCATGTAGAACGGCTAGACGAAAATATTGAGCTGAATCTACAAGTACCCTTCGCACTGCGTCATCTACGAACACATTTTATAACCACAGCAACATACCACACGCCTCAGGCCTTCTCTTGCCATTAACAGAAATGAATTCCCTCTCGATGTTCATGTACCAACGGCGCAAAAGAGTATATATTATATAGCCTATATGTCCGTTCTTCTACTACTAAGACAAAGTATTAAATGACACTGCAGTAAACTTCTCTACGTGAACCCTTTTCCCGTCTCGAACAAACCACTCCTGTTCAATAATGACACGAATGAAAATCTAATAAATACCATTCATACACATAATTATGTACACATATATACATGCACATTTACATATAGTATACAGAAACACGCCTATTTACCTAGTGTATATATATATATATATATATATATATATATATATATATATATATATATATATATATATAGACCTATGACATATATATATATAATTTTACGACACTTTGTAAAAATCTATATATACACAAACAAGCTGAAACTTTATAGGATTAGTAACAAATAAAGCTGAAAGTCTTTGTAACATTAAATTCTATTAAATGGAGTTATAAATATGGCAAAACTCATAATTCGGAAGTGACAGATCACCAAACTAAAATGCCAACTCAAAAGCAGTGTAATACATCAAAAGGGAAAGTGCTAACCGGAGTGTAAGATAAAATAGAGAAAAATATAGAGAGACGAATAATGAGTATTTAGGCAGAATGCAATGCCGTGAAACTAGTGCAACTACTGAATCAGTGGTTATGTATCTTGTACGAACTCTATACAAGAAGAATCATTACAGAATAGTGATATAAATAACAATTCTGCATGCTTGAAAATCTATTCACACATGTTCATCATAATCCCCCTGGAATGACTGGCATCCCTGTGTAACATCGACGTCATGAACAAAATTCCACTTTGGGCAGAATTTTTATAACGCAAAAAAAAAAAAAAAAAAAACGCCTCGACAAAATCCGGGTGGTGTCTTCGAAGCGGAAAAGCCTGGTGACAGTAGTTAGCGGGTTCATAAAAACAAACTTGAAATCGATTCAAAGCGTTCTGAGCTGTGGAGAGCCTCGGTATAATAAAGGCCGGCTCTCTTTTCTATTTTTACTTTTTTCGCGCATGCACGAAATAAACATTTACTTCTTTGACACATTAGTACATTGTGGGCTGGGCTGGGCTGCCCAGCAAAAACGTTGGTGGTTCATTTTTTTAAGAGGTGTGAGCGTTAGTTTTTGTCTCCCGAGTATGTGTTAAAGAATGTAACTTTTTCGTGAATAGCATTGTTCTAGATTCCACGTAGTCCATAGGCTACACATAAAAATGTTTTAACCAATATTTATCCCTAATAAATAAAGACAATGTCCCTAAAACAAATGTGGGCACAAAGGACGTACTATTTAAGTCGAGACAAGCTGTAACTGATCATGATTAAACCTCTATTGTAAATCGTCTATTCTGCTTAAACGAAAATATGTATTGAAATGAGAGCTTCCTTTCATGAGCCAAAAGGCACCAACTGCCCATCTTCAATTTGAAATCGAGTGAAACGATTTAAATAACTCATGAAGGGGTCACGCAACAACTACATTAGCGAAATGGACCCCACAGATCAGATCACTCTTCTTGAAGACCAAAGAGTCATCTGTAATAAAGAACTAAGATCTGTAAGATCAACGCAATGAATGTCATATTTCGAGAAGATAAAAGTTCTGTTGTCTCATTACGAGTCACCTTCGCAAACAACAACGGATGAATTTGAATATGAGGTCAAAACTTCATGGAATGAATACTGGAAGGTGGAATTGAATATAAAATCTAGGCCCAAGGCCAAGCACTGGGACCTATGAGGTCATTCAGCGCTGACACTGAAATTGACAGGAAAAGGTTTGGAACGTGTAACAGGAGGAAAACCTCGCAGTTGCACTATGAATCTGTTAGGAGAGAGTGGGAACTAAGATGGAAGAAAGAGAATATGAAAGAAGGTACAGTAAAGGGAACGATATGAGTTGCAGCTAAGGGCCGAAAGCACGCTGCAAAGAACCTTACGTAATGCTTACAGTGCAACGCAATGAGGAGCACTGATGGCACTACCCCCTTTACGGGGTGAATATTGGAAGGTGATTTAGTGATTGTTGAGGTCACTCATAATTTTACTCCGGGACAATTCGCGAATTATACATGTCTAAAGCAGATTTGGGTATTACATCATTTTCATAGACGTTAGGAAGGCAATGCAACATGCATCAGAGCCAGTGACTGACAGAAATCTTCACGCATTAGTCAATAATAATGCCCTCATATCTACTCGCACGAACCCTTCTTTCACTTCGTCTCTAATAAATCTGGTTATATTTCTGAACGCGCATTTCATCGATTAACTTGATTGTAGTCACGACGATTAAAATGATAACACTGACACCCATCTAGTTTGCTAACAATAATATAATTATTTGGGAAAAAACTCTCTATCACGAGAGGTCATACAATGTTCTAAGGGGTTCACAATAATAACGATGTTAAAGGTTCGTGTATAATTTATAAACACTTTATAAAGCTGAACCCAGGGAAGGGTTCGAAAGCTTTTATAAAGCGTTTATAAATTATACACAAACTTTCAACATTTTTATTATTGTGGACCCCTTAAAACAAATTTAATCATTCCTAGAATGCTACGAATGTTAGGGCAAAAAGCACATTCCTATGACTTCCTGGTTAAAATTAAGAAAGCAAAAGTGACGCCGGAAAAAAAAAAAACTTATTGGTAGAAGAGAAATGAAACTTGACTCTATTAATACAATTAGGGCTACAGAAGCTTTCGTTTGTGAGCCTCCCTCATTTCTGAACTGAAATGTTAATATTCTCATCAAAAGCGATTTAATATTTAAATAATGAATGAAGAAGAGCGAAAAATGATAAGTCTTCAACCAGAAGGAAACTCAACATCAGATCCATATGAGTTGGTAACTTTGAAAGTCGAAAAGAAACTAAACAGAGGATCTATATGAATGTGATTTATGAACATTAAAGAATTATTATAACCAGCGTCAATATGAGATCACTTTCACAGCTTCTCGAGACTGACATAGTAGTAAAATAAAATGAAAACTTGACCAAGAATTCTTTTCGTACTCTCATATGAAGAGCGCTGCACTGACCACCTACATCAAAATGGAAATCAGTCCTCTTTCCATTTCTCTAAGTTGCCAGACCGAAACTTTCTCCACTTGTTCGCGTTGTAAAAATCCCCTGGCTATAAAGTGTGTGTGTGTGTGTATATATGTATATATATATATATATATATATATATATATATATAGTATATATATATATATATATATATATATATATACATCTGGGGCTCAGACAGTGGGTGAGGAGGGAAGTTAGCAAGAGCCCTGAAAAAGGAGGGGCAGAAGGAAAAAAAATATATCTTAGTTTAACCAGAACACTGAGTTGATGAACAGCTCTCCTAGGGTTGGCCTGAAGGATTAGATATTTTTATGTGGCTAGGAACCAACAGCTTATTGTGAGATCCGAACCACGTCGAGAAATTAATTTCTATCACCGGAAATAAATTCCTCTGATTCCACGTTGGCAGAGCGGGGAATCGACCCCGGACCCTGAGATCGATAGTCGAGCAGGTAACCGACTCGTCCAACGAGGAACTTGATGGGCAGAAGAAGATAATACAGACAAACACAGAATGTGAGAAATGCACCAAAATAAGACTTCTTCATGGAAGTACAAGAGATGAAATGAGCGCATCAGGAAAATGAAACTGGAATGACCTGAACTGAAACATCCACAGGCTGCGGGAGTTAAATGGGATGAAAGGAAAGAAACCGTGTGATGCCACGTCAGTATTGCAAAAGTAGCACATGTTAAGTGAGAGTCGAGCATATAGCATTAAAAGCAGTTGACAGATACAGCGGCGAGGGTTCTACATAATCTATAACATATGAGGAATGCCTGCCTGCCTCTCCTGGACATACACCTCGACCATATTGCAAGCATGATAGTCCCACAGTTTTACCATAAATGGGACAACAGATGTCTATTAGAAACTAGTATAACAACCTAACATATACAAACTATAAAGATTAATTTTAGTCAGCAAAGCAAATAGTGGAACTAAATCACAAGGTTCACAATTGAATGGTACTGAATTTCTGGTTGAAAATAACGCTTTTGTTTTGAGAAAACAATTACTGTGAGCAAATTTGCCTAGAAAAATGAAGGGTTTATCCAATGCTGCTGACACCCAGACACTAAATCAAAATTCAAATAAAGGTAAAACAACAAAATTAAGTGTACATTAGTAAAACCAGACCACTGAGCTCATTAACAGCTCTCCTAGTGCTGGCCCGAAGGTTTAGATATTTTCACGTGGCTACGAACCAATTGGTTACTTACGCCCCTTTCACACTATGCGTGCTGTTGGTGCAGATTGATGCGTTCGCCGCACCGCTGAAACTGAGGTGGTTTTTGAAATGTTGCCGCACACAGCTGCGTTATGCAGAATCAACAACATTCGCGACTTGTTTAATACTCGGTCTATGGCGGGAGATTTGTTTATACTCGGTCTATGGCGGGAGATTTGTTTATACTCGGTCTATGGCGGGAGATTTGTTTATAATCGGTCTATGGCGGGAGATTTGTTTATACTCGGTCTATGGTGGGAGATTTGTTTATACTCGGTCTATGGCGGGAGATTTGTTTATAATCGGTCTATGGCGGGAGATTTGTTTATACTCAGTCTATGGCGGGAGATTTGTTTATACTCGGTCTATGGTGGGCTTTAATATCAACCACAATGGATAAGAAATAGTGTTATTGTACTTTTATTGAGCGCATTTAAGGAGGAAAAAGAGAGTAAATACCGAATCCATTGGGTGGACTCTTTGAATGCACAGCGAGAGACATTAGGCGCATTTGCCACATTATTTGAGGACTTAAAACGGGATGGCAACAAGTGTTTCAATTGCTTCCGTATATCTCAAGGAACTACTGCAGCCGATACATAATAAGCTTCATAGGCAAAATGCGACAAGCAGAATGCAGATATAGTCAAATTCCGACTTTTGTCGTCTTCGAGACTTTTATCCCATAACACTGGTTTCGTCTCCACTACAGATATAAGGAGATCCATATCGATTTCACGCTCCAATATAACAAGACGCACAGACTAGGGTTTCTTTTCCCAGGATCCCGGCTATATTTAGCCCAGTGTTGTTTCCCGGGATTTGGTTTTAAACCCCGGGAGTTTCATTCTCATATATTTTTTTTTATTTACATTCAATGTATATAAGAGGCCGGAGAAGAGATTTCAAAATTCAAGAAGAGTTGAAGCCAACAAGTTCAACTACATCCATCCAGGTGCTTAATTTCTTACAACATTTTTACACAATTAAAATATATTGATAAATAGTATATGCATCATAAAATAAATCTAATATCTTTTTCATTAATCAGGTAATTCAATATATATTGCAAGTTATACTTTGTATCTCATTTACAAAGTACGTTCTTATTGGATCCGGTACGTTTTTATCGCTTTAAAATTATGAGAGAGAGAGAGAGAGAGAGAGAGAGAGAGAGAGAGAGAGAGAGAGAGAGAGAGAGAAAGCAGTACTGAGGAATTTACTAAGTAAGTAAAATCATGTAATCTACCTATATCTATCTCTGTTCAAACTTACAGTTTTAAACATAATCAAGTACCATTCTATCAGCTCAGTGGTGTAGTTAAACTACTTTTATTTTAATAATAATAATAATAATAATAATAATAATTCTCAGTTGTAAAAATTCATAATATGTAGTATGAAATTCAAAAAGTACCAGGAGATAATGATTTTCGTAGGGTATGTATTTGTCATTATGTCTAATCCCAGGATTTCCCTGCCCACGGGAGAGTAGTTCAGCACGCCGCTAACAGCGTGTGACACGCAAAATGTGAAGACGTTCATTGAACACGTTGGTCCACTGGCCACCGCATCCATCTGCGTCGACGCAGAAGCCTAGTGGTACCACGCACATGTTTTGCGGCAACGCAGCAGCGAATTCACGCACACGCAAGATGTGAAGAACTTCGTAAAATGTTAAGTCGATTACTGTCTGCTTCATCGCCACGCAGCTAATTGCGTTGGCACAATGCATAGTGTGAAAGGGGCCTAAAAGTAACGGGTCCTACAGCTATTGTGGGATTCGCACCACATTAGAGAAATGAATTTCTAATCGCCAAAATAAATTCCTGTTATTCCTTGTCGGCAGAGCGGGGACTACCAAATGGGTAGGCGAGCACGTTAACCCACTCGTCCAACGAGGAACAACAAATCTGAAACGAGTACGCAAAAGAAAACAAAAAATATTTCTGGATATAGGAAATTTTACAAACAATATACATCCTACCAGTGACTTGATCCCTCAAGAACTGCTACGGAATAAGCTTCGGGACACAGCTACCACCGAGTAGTACTGCAAATCATCAGATCGAGTGGTTTTATTCAAGTGGCGTCATATGTCCAGCTGACTAAACCACAGCGCAGAGCAGTTTTATTTTCAAAGCCAACACTCTTGTCATGCGCGGAGATGAAATGCAACAGAGCCTCATGAAACGAGAGAGATCTCCGCCCAAAAAATAACGTCCACACCCAATTCTACCCTTTCACGAACCCGGTTGGGTAGTAGGTAGAGCCGTCTGTAGACATTACTTTAGGGCCTTTGCAGCGTCCCTTCGCCCCCGAGCTGCAACCTCTATCATTCCTTTTACTGCACCACCGTTCATATTCTCTTTCTTCCATCTGACTTTCCAACCTCTCCGACAACTGATTCCTAGTGCAACTGCTTCGACGTTTTCCTCCTGTTACACCTTTTAAACCTCTTTACTGTCAATTTCCCTTTCAGCCCTGAAGGACCTCATAGGTCCCAGCGCTTGGCCTTTGCCCTAAAACTATATTCTATTCTATCCTTCCACAGCCTGAAAAAAAAAATACCTGTATTGAGAACGATTTGAAAAGCATAAAAAAAATAAGCCTGAACCTGTCTGGCCTCCTTTTGTTGACAACGGCTGCCTCAGTGAAAGTCAAAAATTTGTGTTGAACGCCTACTTACGGCATCCTTCATTCCACACGAAACCATTGTTTTCCTTTCGCTGAAAAGTGAGATGCACGAGTATGCACATGAACTACAGGAGTTCTTTCTCTCTTGAGCAACTCCAACGTTCAAACACCTCACTGGAAAAATCCGTTCTTGCTTTTGCTATGCAGCCTCTGAGTCAGTGTACCTAACCACGAGATGCAACCAAAGTAACCGTATGATATCGTAAAAGACTCCGGTAACCATCATTGCGAATTTTGCTACGAAACAACTCAAACAGGCGCTTTAACAATAACTCAGTGCACGCAGTTTGTACTGAAATTATTCTTTAAGCAAACAATAAGAAACAACTGCAAGAACGACAAAACATTATATAACGCCGTCAGCTTATAAACAAGTATTATTATGTAAGGATAACGTGAAAGTCATTAATAACATGATGATGTCTCGACAAGTTTCCACAAAGAAAGGAAATAACTGGAAGAACCGCAAGTAAAACAAAAATTCATTCCTGAGCGAATTTTATGTCTGTGTAATTTGTAAATCAAGATACCCTACCTAGGTAAGGTATATTTCCTCCACATACAAGGAACCACGTAAATTAGTAATTACATATGAACATGATAACAAAATTATATAATTTGATTCCATATTATAATCTTTCCAAATATTAGTTTTCTTCGGATTACAAGCCTTTTTTCCTCTACTACTGGAAGACGATACGTGTGTGGGGGCCGGGGGGGGGGGGGGGGGGGCATCAAGTTTGCGTTTTCGAAAAAAGTTATTCGTTGAAGTTTGACGACGAGAAAAGTTGCTACACACTAACGCTCTATAAAAAAAATAGATAAAAAAAATAACGAAAAATGACAGAAACGTAACGTTCATACAAGATGGTAAGGAAGTATAGTGTAGAAAAATAATCTACAAAGTGATAACAATCTACTATCATGATGAAAGTAAATCAAGAGCTGGGATACTTTAAGTGGGGGTAACTGTTCTGGAGTAAAAGCTGGTCTGTCTCCATGGCCATGCGTTGTTTTCTTCCTTAGGCATGGAATGATGAAATTAGCCAGAAAGGGCGGGAGATGCAGAGCTAAGTTACTCGACAACAAAAAGGGTCGTGATTGGTGTGGATTAGTAGACGACACTTACCCACAAAGTTGGTCGTAGTGCAGAGAAGATTCAAAGAAGAAAGGTAGCAGGGTCGTCGCTCTGGATTGTATGAAAATTGACTAACTAAACTCTACTTTAAGGAAGGGAGATGTAGATGCCAAATGATTAAAAATAAAGTTAGAAGCTGCTGACATGAATGGTTTTCTTAGCATTTGTGAGCAAGGACAAATGGTAAATCAATGCTGGCGAGCGCTCTGTGCCAATAATATTTAGGAAGTTTTCTACAGGATTCATCCTTCTTTGCCTTGTTTCCCTTTGGCCGCTCTTTCCAGGGCAAATTAATTACTGACGTATAGGTTATTTCTCTCAACGATGACTGTTTAACCTTGGACCGGTTTTTTTTAAATTTATCATCATTATTATATTTTTTTTTTTTTTGCGTTAGCCGCTCTTTCCCGGGCCCATTAATTACTGACGTATAGGCTACTTTTCTCAGCAATGACTGTTAAACCTTGTGCACTGTTCTCAACAATAACTTTAAAAAACCTTGCATGTTTCTCAACAATGGACTGTTAAACTTGTGCCACTTTTCTCAACAATGACTGTTTAACCTTGTGCACTGTTCTCAACAATAACTGTTAAACCTTGTGCACTGTTCTCAACAATGACTGTTAAACCTTGTGCACTGTTCTCAACAATGACTGTTTAACCTTGTGCACTGTTCTCAACAATGACTGTTTAACCTTGTGCACTGTTCTCAAACACTGACTGTTTAAACCTTGTGCAAAACCTGTTTCTCAACATTAACTGTTAAAACTTGTTGGCCTGTTCAACAATGACTGTTTAACCTTGTGCACGTTACTTCAACAATGACTGTTTTTAACCTTGCGCACTGTTCTCAACAAGACTGTTTAACCTTGTTGCACTGTTATTTCAACAATAACTGTTTTAAACCTTGGCACTGTTCTTTCAACCAATTGAACGTTTAACCCTTGTGCACTGTTCTCAACAATGACTGTTTAACCTTGTGCACTGTTCTCAACAATGAACTGTTTAAACCATTGTGCAACTGTTCTCGAACAATGACTGTTTTTAACCTTGCGCACTGTTCCTCAAAAGGAACGGTTAAGCCTTGGTGCACTGTTCGGACAATTTGACCTTGTTTAACCTTTGGGCACTGCTTTATCCAACAACAAGACATGTTTAACATTGTGCACTGTTCTCAACAATTGAACTGTAACTCGCAAAGCTGTTCTCGACAATAACTGTTAACCTTGTGCACTGTTCTCAACAATGACTGTTTAACCTTGTGCACTGTTCTCAACAATGACTGTTTAACCTTGTGCACTGTTCTCAACAATGAATGTTTAACCTTGTGCACTGTTCTCAACAATGACTGTTAAACCTTGTGCACTGTTCTCAACAATGACTGTTAAACCTTGTGCACTGTTCTCAACAATGACTGTTAAACCTTGTGCACTGTTCTCAACAATGACTGTTAAACCTTGTGCACTGTTCTGAACAATGACTGTTAAACCTTGTGCACTGTTCTGAACGGTGACTGTTAACCTTGTGCACTGTTCTCAACAATGACTGTTAAACCTTGTGCACTGTTCTCAACAATGACTGTTTAACCTTGTGCACTGTTCTCAACAATGACTGTTAAACCTTGTGCACTGTTCTCAACAATGACTGTTTAACCTTGTGCACTGTTCTCAACAATGACTGTTAAACCTTGTGCACTGTTCTGAACAATGACTGTTAAACCTTGTGCACTGTTCTGAACAATGACTGTTAAACCTTGTGCACTGTTCTCAACAATGACTGTATGTGTTGAAGTAATAAAAAGTGTGAGTAGGTGAAACGATGAATCAGAGAGTTTGGAGACTGTCTGGCCATGTGAAAATACTGTAATCAAAGTGGAGGAAACTGAGAAGCTTAGAGTGAGTGCATGGCAGATGATGCAAAAGAGGTAATGGAAGGAAGAGCCTCCTTCCAGGAAGCTGAAGAGAGCTTGTACAATAACAGTAAATGGGAGAGTGAGTGCATTAGGGTTTACTGAACAGGTGATAGCGTTGTGTGGAAGAGTTATTGTAGTATAAGCTTTCTGCACAGAATTTTCATCCACGTTCAACAGTCAAAATGTGTATGTGACAATTCCAACCGCCCCCACCCCCCTGTCTTTTTCAGGATCAACTCACCGCTAGGGGTAACTGCTTTGTGTTGAGAAAAATAGTCTATACGTCGGTAATTAATTTGCCTTGGCAAAGGCGGCCAAAGGGAAACAAGGCAAAAGGTACTACAATATTCATTATTCATCGACTGCTGTTTGAAGGATGAATCCCTGTAGAAAACGTCCTAAACATTATTGGCACAGAGCGCTCGCCGGCACCGATTTACCATTTGTCCTGACAATTACTAGGAAAACCATTCATGTCTACCCTCTTAGATGTTTTTATAAGGCTACCTTTATTAGTTGAAATTCTGTTAAAACAGGCAATATTTTACAGGCATTCATGTGTGTGTGTATATATATATATATATATATATATATATATATATATATATATATATATATATATATTATAACTCGCGTATTTGCATAAAGCCAATACTAGCATTATCCAATTATGAATGAGAGGGCGCTTTCCTGTCCTTCCGTGCACTCGTGCACTCATGAAGTCTGCTGGCTTCCAGGAAATAACACCAGAAGTCATCCATTATATAAGTAGTACCATCGTAGGTCACCACCAGAGCGCCACATGAGGGATATTTGGGCCTGCAAATGCAACTAAAAGTTACGTGCACAGGCACAGTGAATAGACGCCCATCATCTAATAATTGGTTTAAAAACGAGCAATTGGAATCCTTGCTGAACAGAAACAGTAGGATGTTATTAAACAAATGACATCATTCTAAGAGTACCAAACGAATGATTTCCATTCTCAAAAAGGTTTGAATTATAATCCATCCTTTGGGCTCTGATTCGAAGAAACCTACCGGCTAAATAAATATAAAAACTGCTACATCATATTTTACATCACTACACATGAGCTACAATGTAAAACACAAAACTACACACCTAGAACAATCAAATGAATCTACTAAACGATCAAGCACTACAGAGAGAGAGAGAGAGAGAGAGAGAAGAGAGAGAGAGAGAGAGAGAACTGGCTACTGCAGGAGGGGCGAAGCAGAGGGGAACCACTACCTGGCGTAGGGAGCGTGGCAAGAGTACAGGTAAGCGGCCGCATGTCCATCGCTGGCTAGACTAAGAGGCCGAGGCACAACCACAGCATGTTGGGGATGACGTTCCCTTGGAGTCGGGGGTCCAGAATCGGAACCGCCACCACCGCCACCGCCTCCGCCTCCCACAGCAGCCGCAGCCGCAGCCGCGGACGTCGGGAGAAGAACCAGATCGGGAGAGGTGGAGCGACATCCTCCTCCTCCAACGAATACGCTCTGAGTCTTCCGAGGGGATTGGTTCCCCCTGGGCATCGCTGTGTGACCCTCTACCGGCACCCGAGTTAAGCGTGCTCCGCCTCCGCCTCCGCCTCTGCCTCCGCCTCCTCCTCCTCCTCCTCCTCCTGCTCCTCCTCCTCCTACCCTCCTCCTGATGGCACTGGCTGGCACCGATTCACTCAAGGACCACTCGCGGATCAGTGCCTCATTGAGCGGATGGTGCGGTCCCCTTCGTCTCAGATAGTATCGCGGTTTCTCAGGCGAAAATCTGGCCACTTTTACTGGGAAGCAGGCGAGGGCCACTTGAAACACTGTTACTGCTACGGATGCTGCTACTGCTACGTATGACGCTACTACTGCAGTTTCTGTTACAGACTGTTTGGAGAAATAGCAATGGGATTCGCAGAGAAGTCTAATCTCCTCACAACGTCTAAGCACACTAGATACATACAAAGGAATAATTCTCTAGACCACACAAGCAGCCTTTCTCGACTTCAAATCCTTTCTACTTAACGCCTCTAAGACATCGCATTTTACCTCTTGACTTCTGACCTCAATATCCGATGTGGGATTTCTTTTCTAATCAGCCAATTCAGCATAAATCATCATCGGCTTTGATTTCAATGACGCATCTTACGAATTGGTTCTATAATATTTAAAAATCACGTAAACATATTCTATAAGAAATCTGATACTCATTGTAAACTTGGAATCTTGAGTCCTTTATCAGAATGCCATCCTCATAACACACACTGACAGCCAAACACATTTAGTTATTTTGTAAAGTCTTAAGTCTTCAGTTCACGTGAAATTTTTCACTGCATGTGTCTCATTTCTCTTGTCTTTAATTTTCCTTTCTGTCTGATTTTCCCGAAAGACCTTCATTAGTTTCCCTGCAAGGAAAGAACGTAAAACGTAAATCATTCCTGTTTTTCATTAACACGACAACAAGACCGTAACATCGAATGGATCTATTTGGAACAGAAGTCACTTTGCTATTTTTAGTTTTTCTTCACACTTCGCCGCAAGCATGGAACGCTCTCTCTCTCTCTCTCTCTCTCTCTCTCTCTCTCTCTCTCTCTCTCTCGTGACTGGCTCCTATATCTGGCAGAACGTGAATATGAACCCACATGCAGCCACCTGGGTCCGCTGTAACAACCTCATTCTCCGCCAATAGAAAAGAGTTACAGACCCGGTTACGTATGAATCCTCGGGTCATTAAGAGTGGCACGAACAATCCAATCACATCACTCAACAGGACATGTTTGCTGTATGGTGCATAATTATGTTTTTCAGGCACAAGCACCATTTGTATACAGACAAGGCTAACGGGCAGATTCGCACATGGGACCTATATATATATATATATATATATATATATATATATATATATATATATATATATATATATATATATATATATATATATATAAAAGCAAATCAAAACTGATAATGTTAGTAGTATTCTTTGTTGACGAACATAAATTTCTCTCTCTCTCTCTCTCTCTCTCTCTCTCTCGTCTCTCTCCACATCTCGTCTCTCTCTCGCCTCTCGTCATCATCTCTCTCTCTCTCTCACCAATTGCTCGTGCAAGCGAGGGCTGCCCTGTATAATGCGTTGCTATCCTTTTGTTTACAAAGCCGCTTTGCAGCGTATCGGATTAAAAAGACCCCCGGCGCTGCATTAGCCATTAATCTGTTCTGCGTATCTTTATTTCCAGGGGGTTTTGCCCTGCTCTGTTCTCAGTGTACGATTCCTGAGCTTTCGTTTCTGTCCGGAGGAAGCTCACGACCACAATGGTACTACAGCGGAAGAGTCCACACTGGGGAAGGGAATAAACGAAGATCACCGACGGGAACAAAGATTAGGGAGAAAGAGAGAGAAAGAGAGAGATGAGAGGTCTGTGTGTGTGTACAGAGCATCGCATGTTCTCTCATCCAAAACGTCTATTCTCTTTTTCCCGACCTTCTTTCTATTTACAGTTCTATTTTCTCTTCACAAACAACATCCTCGCTACTTTTCTGTCTTGGCCTCCGATCAAACGCACCACACACAACAGCGCAAACGACCGACAAATAATGAGGTTTTGGAGGCATTTGACACGTGCTGGAAGGAGCCAGACCAGGAGCGTCGATCACCTTTTTCTCCACTTGGAATACTGGGAATTTAGTTCACCTCCCTCTCTCTCATTCCTAGTTCCACTCGACATACAAAAACACGGGCGCTCTATATGGCAACAGCGGCGCAAATGACATGCCTTACCTACATTTTCTCGGGCACAAATGACTCGGTAACTTGAAAGATGATGACCTTAGCCAGAAGAATTCATAATAATATAAAACACGCAATGTCATTGCCAAAACGAGTAAACGATATGCACTTGAGTGTTCAGACTAAGGGGGCAACAGAATATTCAACTTTATTCCAAAACATGCAACTCGACTTGGAACAGGGCCGCACACGATGCCAGACGCCACTGGAGCCTTCATTCCAGTTCGTACTGAATATCACTGCAGACAGTCTATCTGGCTTTAACTTATATTATGCTCTTTGACATAACAAGCATCCAAACAAAGCGTGAACAATTAAACTTACAACGACATCGGCTTACACAAAGAGGGACATCGCCAAATCTCGTATGAAATTCTGATGCAGAAGAGAACGAATTGTTACATAGAGCACCCTCGCAGTTTGCCGAACATTTCGGAAAGCAATTTGTCCGTTTGGCGCAGATGAATATGATCAAGTTCGCCCATCATTTCCTCTCTCGGCCGATGGCGACAATTCCAAACTTGAAATACCACGGAGCAAGAACCTCTGTGTCCTCATTATTGACGTCTGAAACTGTGGTAGGTGTCTGTCTGGGTGCATTAGGGGCTTTAGGGCTCCGTCGCTTGTTTTTATCCAGTCGCTGCCTCGCAGTTTTCTTTGTCTGCGTCAATCAATCTCTTTGTTTACCTGGATGTTGGTTTGTGAGAGACAGAGGGAGGGAGGGGGGGGGGAGGGGGGGGGGGGGGGGGAGAGGGAAAGGGAGGGAAGGTGTTCGGAGGAACGCATTAGCATATGCCCTTCTTTGCTTTTAATTTTGCTGCTATGGAGAGAGAGAGAGGAGGAGAAAAAGAGAGAGAGAGAAGTGCGTACATTAATCCGATACCACGTTGTTTCGAGTTTTACTGCGCCTTCGTTTTGCTTGCCATCACCCTTTGTGCAGAGAGAGAGAGAGAGAGAGAGAGAGAGAGAGAATTATATTTTGATACTCCAATTACACTGTCTTCGTTCCGATTGTTGATGGTTCCTAAGACGTAATAATATTGACTGAAGGTCCGCAACTTGAGGAGGTTACTTTTTATCGCATTATTTGTGTTTATTCTGTTCGTGCGTTTGAGAGAGAGAGAGAGAGAGAGAGAGAGAGAGAGAGAGAGAGAGAGAGAGAGAGGCGCAACATGGTAGCTTACCGTTTTCTGTTTTAATAATCCGTACTTTTCCTTGTTTTTAGAGAGAGAGAGAGAGAGAGAGAGAGAGAGAGAGAGAGAGAGAGAGATTACCGTGTGTATTATCAGTCCAATTGTTAATGTACCTGAACACAAAAAAACCTGAAAGGCTGCAAACGAAGGAAAGGCAAATAGAGGCAACGTAAGAAAGTGGACCTCCAGAGAAGTCTCCAATTATCCAAACAAACACGAAGGACATCATTATTCCCACACTAAATCAAAAGTCCGCAACTGCCGAGCACTTCTTCGCAGAGTGCAAAAGCAAAGCGAGGGAGCACCTGCACTCACGGAACTGAGACACGTGTTAATCAAATTCAAAAGTCCACGGAAGGAGTTGAAGGCCACCATGGCCGGGCCCTCACCCGTGATCCAACACCATCTGTCGACGACATCTCGTCAGGGAGACCACTACTGGCACCGAGGATGCTTCCCCCCCCCCCCACGAATCATTCTCTTTTCTCCTGATCATCTGAAGGGCATAAACACACCCGGAACTGACCAAGACCCAGCTAACGAAGCGACAGACTCTCCACACCCCGCAACCTTCCTTCCTGCCTTCCTGCGGTGTTGAACTTTGGTCATATCAAGCCATTTCTGCAACTCTGATCAAATGTCTATATCAGTTTGAGGGAGTCTATATAACAGATCATTTTACTGTGATACGAAGATATGAAGTAGATAAAAAGGTTAACGACAACAAGGAAATCATCGTTATAAACATACCGGTAAAGACAACAAGACTGACATACAAGTTCTGCATCCAAGTAAAGGATAACGAGAAAACTAACAATCGCAAAACGCGATTAGAGTTAAATAGGGCAGCGACCATTACGTTGCCTCGAAGGTACAGCTAAAGTTCATTTCATATAGAATTCGAAATTATCGTCATCTTGTAATATTAATGAAAATTATATATGTACAGGCGTAGGGGAATCAAAACT
Source organism: Macrobrachium nipponense (assembly GCF_015104395.2). Taxonomy (NCBI): domain Eukaryota; kingdom Metazoa; phylum Arthropoda; class Malacostraca; order Decapoda; family Palaemonidae; genus Macrobrachium; species Macrobrachium nipponense. The sequence goes on along the minus strand of NC_087201.1, from coordinate 52,624,313 downwards.
AAATCGATTGGGGGCAAAATTTCAAACCTGGCACACACACACACACACACAATATATATATAATATATATATATATATATATATATATATATATATATATATTATATATATATATACATACATCATACATACACACGCACGCACACACATATGCAATATATATATGCACATATACATACATCATACATACACACACACACACACACACACACACACACACATATATATATATATATATATATATATATATATATATATATATATATATATAGATATATAGATATATATATATAGATAGTAGATATAGATATATAGATATATATGATATATATATATATATATATATATATATATATATATATATATATATATATATATATACATATGGCGGCGTAGGAAGCAATGCCAATCCATTGCGGGATATCAAGAATCTTATAGTAATAATGACAGAGTATTCGTCTGAAATCCCTACATAAGAGACAAACATTAAATTAATGAGGTTAGAAGTAGAAAAAAATGGTCATAAAATTTCAATAAATAAAGTGTGTATATATAACAAAGGTTAAACTAACAAAGGCTTCTCTTGAACACACCGACCAATCGGTCCGTCCGCTCAGTTTCTGTTTAACGCACAAGTCATCAGAATGCTAGGACACACACAAACCCTGGAGCCCAACCCCGAAATTCCTAGACCCTTTATAAGGCCTGGTAGATAACCTACTATGCCCACCTGCCCCATACATATCATTCGATAAAAGTAATCGACACTCCATCACTTCTGGAACAAAAATAAAATGGCCTCACTTCGGGATCGAACTCAGGTCCTTCAAATGAAAGGCGTGGCCGTTACCAACTGCTGATTGTGTCTATTAAATCTGGCTTACAATATTTAGGTTACTGACACCGAAATAAATCTAAATAAAAAAAATGAAATTTAAAATAAATTTCATATAAAAATATCTAAAAATATATGAATAGAAATATATTTGTTCAAATATATAAATTCTTACATAGACAATCTATGTACAATCTAAATTTTGTTGAGGAGGCCTGCCTCCATCATAAAGATATACGACTGCTTTATATTACAATCCTTTCCAAGAATTGTAGCTGGAATAAAATTACCTTCTCTTTCACGCCCCCAAGACAGGAACCTATATCTCAAATTCCCAAGTCTGGGACATTCGACCAGCAAATGTCTCACAGTCAAGGGCACAGTGCAGTCATCGCAAAACGGAGGATTTTCACGGGACATCAAGAACCCATGAACGTGTCTTGTACGTCCACTCCTCAATCTGCACAACAACTGCGTGTTTCAATTGGTAGCGCACTCGCCTTTCAACTGAAAGGCCTGGGTTCGATCCCGAAGCGAGTCAGACACTTCCCCATTAGTCGATGAAGCGAAATGCCTCCGACCCTACTATACGTAAACTTCAAGTCATTCAGACCTCTAATATGGCAGGGCTGCAGCAGCTCAGCGTGAAAGGGACATTTTCCCTTCCGCATCATTTCATCTCGGGCTGAACAGTCGTCGTCGTTTGGGGAAAGAGCGCAGCTGCTGAAGTCCCAGAACCCATTCAGTCTCGGGGCGGAAAAATGAACAGAATTCATGAGATCGTCTGAACCACAGGAAGTGCCTCATCTTTCTCGCCATAAAATTCCCGGTAGCGACGAGTTTAAAGGCCACAGGCTATTACACGACACAAAACACACACACAAAAAGACAACGTTGTTTGCCAAGCGGTGACAATTTGGTTTTGTACAGGAAATTCAGGGCTGTCGTCGGCTCATAAAAAAAAAAAATTGCATAATCGTAATACTTCTGCAATATACATGTAACATAAACTGAAACAAAATATTTATTTCGGGAATGTAATTCTGTTAAAAAAAAAAAGGATAATTCCACTCGGTAAGTTTCTCTCTCTCTCTCTCTCTCTCTGCAGCACCAACTGAAAATAAAATGGTACTTTTCCAACTATTATGAATCCATCAAAGCGTTAAATCAAAAAGCTCGGATGCAGCCAACACTTCAAAAACATCCGCCAAACTGGGCCGTATGTTACCACAATCAATTGTATTACATCATATCATCAAATAAAGGAGCACAGCTTACGTACAATGTCAATGAACAATAAGCGAAAGTATAGGTTAATAGCAACAGTAACGTCATCATGAAGAGGGTTTACTGTCTGTAGTCATTAATAACTCGGTGCGTAATGGAGCCATAACAGCTATGCAATCGTACTACTGACGCTCAATCATCCACTGTCATTTAATATTTACTGAAATTCACAGAAGTACTGACTGACTCGAGGCTGAAGAGTACAAGATTTTATCTTAATCTCTTCCTCAAGAGTATCAAGTTTCGAAATATGCAACATGAATCACAAATATATATATATATATATATATATATATATATATATATATATATATATATATATATATATATATATATATATATATACACATATACACCTCATGGATTAGTGGTCATGACACCTGACTCACCAGCTAGGGTGAAGGTGCGCTTCCAACGCCGCTCCTCAACGACTGTACCAGCAAGACTATAGTAGCGCGGCTCACAGTTTGTACCCCTCCTCAATAAATCAAATGGCACCGTATGTATACGTTACAGTCGTGTGAGGAACGGCATTAGAAACGCACCTTGAGATTCCAGAGTATTACGCTAACCCTAAAGAACGTTCTGCTAATTTATGTTGTGTTTCTCTTGACCTAAGAGAACTATGTATCTGGTAGTTTATCAGCTGAAGTTAAGTATATCTTAGTTTAACCAGACCACTGATCAGATTAACTGCTCTCCTAGGGCTGATCCGAAGGCTTAAATATTTTTACGTGGCTAGGAACCAATTGGTCACATAGCAACGGGACCTACAGCTTATTGTGAGATCCGAGCCACATTAGATCGAGAAATGAATTTTTATCAATTGGAAATTAATTACTCCGATTCCGCGTTGGCCGAGCCGAGAATCGAACTTCGGACCACCGGATTGGTAGCCGAGCGCGAAAACCACTCATCCAATGAGGAACTTGTTAGTCAGCTGAGTTGAGTTGCAGTTAGTGAAGAATGGCGTAGGCTAGCAACCACACACTCAAAATACATGCTTGAAACCATAAAAGTAAAACGAGTTATTCTTGTATTTCATTAACAAGTTTGCAACTTTTATATGACAAGCAGTGCCTGCCTCCTATGATTAAAAGGGTATGTTGGTCAAGGTATTCCAATGTGGCCCTTGGACCTCTACGCATGACCTTGACTTTAACTCTGAGGTCTGTCACATAATTAATAATAGATCTCAGATGTTTTTCTAAGCTTTAAGCTTCGCGACAAACATAGACCAGGACAGATAAACTTCATAATATCAGTTGCTAGATGTCGGAAGGTAACAGGGGACATCACAGAGAGGAAAAGGTGGAGAATCAATCAATCAATCAATCAATCTCTCTCTCTCTCTCTCTCTCTCTCTATATATATATATATATATATATATATATATATATATATATATATATGCATACACATACACACACACACACACACACACACACACACATATATATATATATATATATATATATCTATTATATATATAAAATAAAAGGAGCCCATAAAACACTAAAAAATAAGAGAGATAAGTACTATATTTCAGAGACTGTAACCAATCTTACATCGGATTTACAGGAAAATCACTTCCCCAGAGATTAATACAACACAAACGCTCAGTTAGGTATGGACAACAGAACTCAGCTATTTTCAACCATATAAATAAACATAACCATAGAATAAACTGGAATTTGTCACGTATAATTTATAGCAGCAACTGCCGGTACAAGAGTCAAATGATGGAATCGGCCTTAATAAAAGAGAGGCAGGTAATGAACATCTCAAAAGGAGCGTGGATTTCAGATGTGATCGACAAGGTTTTCATTCAACCAACGCTTAAGAAGATTAAAGGAAGATTATCAGCGGGAGTGACCTAAATTGGCTTACCTGTGGATGGATCTCTTGGTATAAATACCACCTTTTCTGTAAAGTTTTCTCATTCATATACCTGAAGAGAGAGACAGCAGTCTCTGAAATATAGTACTTTTCTCTCTATTTTTTGGTGTTTTTATGGGCTCCTTTTATTAGATGGAATTCTGTTGTAACAACATTTTTACCAGTCATATATATATATATATATATATATATATATATATATATATATATATATATATATATATGTGTGTGTGTGTGTGTGGGGGGGGGGGGGGTTTACAATTACATGCCAAAATCAAAAGATAGCAAATCAAAACAATTTAATTCAACTTACACTTGTTATTTTTCTTACAAGCTTCCTAGTCTGACTGCAACTGGAAATGACCGCGGAAGAACACTTCGATGATTTGACCAAAAATATGTCACAGCTTCCGCTACTGAATTCAGTCAGGAACAATGTCACAGGAAGTGGAAATATTGTCACTTTCACCGAACTAGCACCTTCATTCTGGGGGATTGCATATAACTTCGTACACCCTTCTGTCTTACCTGAAGAGTACGAGAGAGAGAGAGAGAGAGAGAGAGAGAGAGAGAGAGAGAGAGAGAGAGAGAGAGAGAGAGCGACCTTGGTGTAAACCCTCAAGATAAAATCACGTAAATTGTGGCAAGAAGTTGGGTGAGGAGGGGAGGTCAACTTCCCTCCTTTCAAGTTTGTTTCTCGAAGCATCTGTCTCTCCTCCGTCTTTGGTTGCTGGGTCGTCTCAGGTGCCCCATTTGGTTGCTTCTCCGAAGACGAGATCAAACAACCCAAGTTCATATAACTATCTAGCCATCTCACAGTCTTCCAGTATATTAAGTTCCTTGCTTACAGACAAGTATTAGAAAATTCTAAATACTCATCAGTCACTTTTCATTAACTTGACTCACACCCCCTTTTCATTAACTTTAATCTCTCATTTTTTACTTCTCATTAACTTCACTCACTCATCTTTCATTTCACATTAACTTGACTCACTCATCTTCCATTTCTCATTCACCTGACTTACTCATCTTTCACTTTTCATTTACTTGATTCACTCATCTTTTATTTTTCATAAACGACTCACCCTTATGTCTCATTTCCTCCTTCGTCAAGGCACACACACACATTATATATATATATATATATATATATATATATATATATATATATATATATATATATATATATATATATATATATATATATATATATATATATTAGGCCGTGGTCTGGTTAAACTATTCTTATAATAATGATAACGGCCTTCCCTGCCAAAGAAGCAATACACCACATTCTTACTGACTACCAGGTGCATGATTTGCTCTTAAGGTCATCTACACACTGGTTTTCTCTGGTGAGGCAAATGCCCTGACTATAAACACTGAACAAGGATAAATCACAGGTAGGTATGTATGTAGGTATGTATGTATGTATGTATGTATGTATGTATATATATATATATATATATATATATATATATATATATATATATATATATATATAAAGCATTAATCTACAAATGTCTTTTAATATCTAATTTGCTCTACCAAGGAATTAATCACTTTCATATATGTTATTCGAACGGTAATTTTTTAGTTGATAAGAAATTCGCCGGCTCATGGACTCGAACCACGGACACCAAGAATTCAGGACGTACAGTGACGCGCTTTAACCCACAGGAGACAAGACCATAAAAAAATCCTACTTCGATTAACATATATGAGAATATATTAAATTCGAGGTAGAACGAATTATATATTAATAATGGACATCTGTAGCTTAATGCTTCTATATGAATCACGGTGATGTGATAAAATTAATTTCAAATATATATATATATATATATATATATATATATATATATAATATATATATATATATGTGTGTGTGTGTGTGTGTGTGTGTGTGTGTGTGTGTGTGTGTGTATTGAACATTACTAATATCACTAGTGTAGTCTTTTACATTTCTGTGAGAGAGAGAGAGAGAGAGAGAGAGAAGAGAGACGAGAGAGAGAGAGAGAGAGAGAGAGAGAGAGAATTTCAGGCATACCAGCATAAGATTAAAAGGAAATACTGGACTTGCGTCAGACTGGAATCGATAATCCTTAAAACACCTATATTCGGCCCGCAATTTATGCCGTAATAATACAACAAAAATATTTCTCATCACGGAAAAAACTTCCAGATATTTCTGGGAATGACGTCATCGTTTCGAAGCATCTTTGAAGACGTGTGTCGTGGCCAGGACCAAATGGTGGCCTGAACGCTTCGTAGACCTCTCATATCGTAAATGTTTTAGACTGTCATGTCATCGCCTATGACTGAAAACTGGACGAGGGAAGTAATGAATAAGTAGTCAGAATGAAAAAAAAAGGAAAAAAAAAAAAAAAAAATAGAAACATGCAGCTCTGCCATAAGGCGACGACGACCCACTGCCCCTGGAAAACAATCGGGAGAATCTTCTAATCGTCATTTACTTCAGACCATTCCTGAACACGACGACACTCAGATGGCACACTTCACAGACCTACGAACCACTTTCGATAAATGATATACCGTATGCATAGGATACTCTCTCTCTCTCTCTCTCTCTCTCTCTCTCTCTCTCTCTCTCTCTCTCTCTCTCTCTCTCTCAACACGCAAGTCTTGCTAATGAGATTTCTCATGTTCAACTCTCATGCGAGGACGGAGCAACATGGGTACGTTTGGTTAAAAATGACTGCACCTCTGCTCACGTATAAAACGAACGATGTTCCACCGCAGTTGCCAGAAGGCTGTGGTGGATGGCATCTGGGATGGAATGAAGAGGAGATGGAAAGAAAATGAGACATGAGCGGTCATTTCTTCGTCAAACTCTACACACACAAAATTTGAAATGGGAGGACCTTGATAAAGCATTCCAAACTCTCTCTCTCTCTCTTCCAAAAACATACATTACATTAGTAATCTTAGTAATAATCAATACATA
>NC_087201.1:52594824-52614824 GCF_015104395.2 Macrobrachium nipponense | reverse complement strand
TGCTGAGGGACTGGATTCTAGTGGCGAGTCCTTCTTCTTATATCGTGATGATGCGGGCTCACCTTCCCAGGAACCAATGAAAACCCGACCTGCCGGAGAGGTGCTTTGACCATACTCAAGAGCCCGCATCATCACGATATAAGAAGGACTCGCCACTGGAACCCTACGGGCTGCTCTTGAGCAAGAGCCCGTGCTGGCATAAAGCCAGCTTAATCTTAAACAACAACAACACTGGAATTCAGTCCCTCAGCAGTCATCGCTTGATAATGTCCTGTGGATCAGGAAGAAACGTCGCGTTAGAGAGAGAGAGAGAGAGAGAGAGAGAGAGAGAGAGAGAGAGAGAGAGAGAGATTTGTATAAGCAATAATAAATCAAATGACTCAACCGAATTTTACCATGCCCTTGGTGCGTTGCTCGCCAGTCTAAGCAACAACGAGAAAGCCGTCATCAGAAAGATAGAGAAGACTCTCTACAAGATTAATAGTGCCGAAGCAGCAGTCATTTTTAACAAAAAATAATAATAATAATAATGATAAAAATAATAATAATAAAACTCAAAGGGGTACCGAAGGAGATAAGAAATCACTCTCTTTATAAGGCCGAATTAAACAGAAATGGTTTCTCTTTTCAGAATATTTTTCGGACCAACGTCCACAACCAATCGCCCTTTCCGAACCGTTGAAAAACACGTTGCTCAGCGTGTTGTAAGGAAGGATACAGGCGGAAAACGATCACTAATACGTCTGTGCTTTCCCTAAGTTTAGGTTCCATGTGGACAACTTTGTAACTGTGTCTGCTTTTTTACCTGTGATGAGCTATCATTTGGTGATTATATATATATATATATATATATATATATATATATATATATATATATATATATATATATATATATATCAAATGATAGCCCATCCCAAGCAGAGAAGAGGTAAAAAAGGAAAAACACCTACATTTTTCCTGAGCTAATCCATTTCCCCTCGACACAACACTATTTCCGAAATGTTTTTCGAGCGAAATTAAAATCGCAACAATTAGAAAATTGCAGTATCTGTAAAGGGAGGTTAATACGAACTTTGTTTTTACAGATATGTGTCCGTGCAGTTTTGCAGAAGCTGCATATCAAGCAATTAATGAAGCCTAAGACACGCGACCATTACATATCTCCTAAGTAAAACTGCGCTCGCAATTTTACAAGATGCCTAAGCGATCTACCATTCCACTGCTACTGCACGTGATGACAAGGACAGAACCCTGCATGCAGCTCTGCCATAAGGCGACGACGACCCACTGCCCCTGGAAAACAAGCTGGAGAATCTTCTTTCTAATCGTCATTTACTTCAGACCATTAATGAACACGACGACACTCAAGATGGCACACTCCACAGACCTACGAACCACTTTCGAGAAATGATATACCGTATGCAAAGGATTCTCTCTCTCTCTCTCTCTCTCTCTCTCTCTCTCTCTCTCTCTCTCTCTCTCTCTCTCTCTCTCTCTCAACACGCAAGTCTTGCTAATGAGATTTCTCATGTTCTACTCTCATGCGGGGACGGAGCAAGATGGGTTCGCCCGGCTAAAAGAGAGAACGATGTACCACCGCAGTTGCCAGAAGGCTGTGGTGGGTAGCATCTAGGATGAGAAAAAATTAAGTATATCTTAGTTTTGTCAAACCACTGAGCTGATGAACAGCTCTCCTAGGTCTGGCCCGAAGGATTAGATATTTTTACGTGGCTAGAAACCAATTCGTTACCCAGCAACGGGACCTACAGTTTATAGTGGGTTCGGAACCTCATAACAAGAAATCAATTTCTAATCACCAGAAACAAATTCCTCTGATTCCACGTTGGCAGAACGGGGAAAAGAACTCGGGACTACCGATTTGGTAGGCGAGCACTCGTCCAACGAGGAACTGGCATCTAGGATGGGATGAAATGAAGAAGATAGATAAAAGAAAATGACAGACATGAGCGATCATTTCTTCGCCAACCTCTATACACACAGAATTAGAAACAGGAGGAACAAGACATTCCAAACCTTTCTCTCTCTCTCTCTCTCTCTCTCTCTCTCTCTCTCTCTCTCTCTCTCTCTCTCTCCAGGTTCCAAAACATCGATCCTACCTAAAAATTCTTTCGTAGTTCTTATTAACACCCGGTGATATAAATAACGAAGTCAAACAGGGATTATAGTCATCATGGGAGACGACATGCAATCTTTATTTCCTAGACGTTTCGTGCCTGTTTGGAATTCGCGAAGATTTACGATCAAGTTAGGCTTTGCCAAACAACAGGACTTCATTACGAATGACAAAAATTGCGGGATTTAAAAAAATTATTATTTCCATTTTGTCTAACATTTTGGTGCATGTTGCATCAACAAACACACAGACACACACAAACACACACGCATTATATATATATATATATATATATATATATATATATATATATATACATATATATATATATATACATATATATATATATATATATATATATATATATATATATACATATATATACATATATATAAATATAAAGGTAATGCCACTGAAGAAAATGAAAAAACGAGAAATATCTAGGCAGTTCTCGTTTTTTTCATTTTCTTCAGTGGAATTACCTTTATTTATATATATATTCACGTTTTATATATTTCGTGATCAAGTTATATATATATATATATATATATATATATATATATATATATATATATAATATATATATATAATATATATATGGGTTTATTTCAAAATTTGCTGATAAAAAAAATAAGAGTTTAATACTACTGATTAGACATGAAAATCCTGTGGATTAAACATCTCACAAACTGCAGCACAAATGCAAGTCATACAAGCACTGTGAAGCGTCAAAAATACTTTAATGCTTAACGCTTTACAGGTACAAATGCACAAATACTCCGCATCCCCAATTTTAAAGAGAGAGAGAGAGAGAGAGAGAGAGAGAGAGAGAGAGAGAGAGAGAGAGAGAGAGAGAGAGAGATCCACTTCCGGTCATCTATCCCAAACCCCACCTGCTCTTGAATTCAAGGGCCACCATCCAGCGGAATTTCGCTGTGTGAAGCTGTAAAATAATCAAATAATCAGGCCGTTCGTTCAGCCACCACATGTGGTTCCTGGAATGTCCTGCCACGGCCAAAGTGGCAACACATAAACTAACAGGCGTAATTAATTAAAAACTAATATCACGAACAATCGTCTAGGCAAATCAGAATATCAATAATATACTTTTTTTTTTAAACACAATTCACATCCTGCGATGGCCGTTTACATCCTGGGAGTTCAAGGCTTCCTCGCGGTACAGAAAAGATTCAGAGGTTTAAAATTAGATAAAGAACAAAACTCCAGGTGCTGCTGGAAGCACACAAAGGGTGTTTTTGTGCTGGCTGGTAATAGTATGCGTTGCGTGCTTGGCTGCGCTAGTCTGAGTCTGTCTACATAAACACGCAAACCCATATTTATACATATTGTGTTTGGAGTACTCTCTCTCTCTCTCTCTCTCTCTGTCTGTCTGTCTGTCTCTCTCTTTACATATATACATACTTATCTAATATATATATATATATATATATATATATATATATATATATATAATATATATAGGTATATTATATATATAAAACAGAACCATCGCCAGCTTAGCGGTGACCCCAGGCATTACCTAAGGGCATACTATATCCCGCCGTATATTTCGCTAATGCAACTTCTTCTGTCATTCACTATTTGATAAGTTCTTGATAAGGGTGGAAGTTAGTCCAACGAAATATAGGCCTTAGCTTTAAACCAGAGTGTTTTAATGGGCCTTTTATTCTTGAGACGTATCCTGTTTACCAGAATTTATTTACATATTATATATATATGTATGTATGTATAACACACATGGATAGACCTTTGAACAGTTTTTAGCTCCTGTAAAAGATGAATAACATGATTCTAAGTACAAATTACCTAAAAATTCTGCATAACATATTCATAGTCCCCAAAATACAACTATTACAACTGACAGCTGACCTGAAAGAATTTGGTGCACGTGGCAGTGTCTCATAATTACGAGAGAGAGAGAGAGAATTATATATACTCGTACTGTTGACACTTATTTATGCTTAAGTGAATTAATAACATTCGCATGAGAAAATAGTATAAAGGCTAAATTTAATTAATATGTACATTAAAACATTCAATAATTTTATGCAATAATAAGTATGTAACATTGTATAAAATGAAACAAAAGGAAGGGAAAAAAAAGATGCTATCAGCGTACAAGTTACATGTGTGTGTGTGTGTGTGTGTGTACGAATTGACTTACACAAATATGTGGCCGATCCTTTGATCCTTTGTTACAAAAATATGAATAAAAAACAACACTAACCCCAAGGATTTCTCTCTCTCTCTCTCTCTCTCTCTCTGTGTGTGTGAGCACAAAAAGGCGGATGCTGAATTCCTTGAGGTAACAAGTAAAAACATCAAACATTCAAAACATCGTCAGCTCATCGCTCTTACATTATTCATATTTTGATCTATTTATAGCCGAAAGTCAACATGCACGAGGCTAAGAAAAAATGCGTGAGCAGGAATGGCATAAAAAAAAAAAAGGGATATGAGAAAAGTTTCAAAACATTATACAAAAATAACGGAATAATAAACTTTACAAAGCTTGAAAGCACAAACATGAGAGTCCGACAAAGACCAAGAGATGAGTGGATACGAGAGTATCCAAGGAATGACCACAGTATCAACATAAAAAGTATAAAAAAAGATGATGATTTAAAGAATTGAAAAGTTTCATAGGCTTCGACGACACCAACTGCACCTTATTGCTCCACCGACAATCTTATTTCAACGAACCACCTCTGCGCTCATCAAAGAGAGCCGCAGTTCGGCTGCATCGAATGTGAATATCATAAATTTATTATCAGTAGCGAGAAGTTCGAGGCTTTCAACTACTAGCTCAGGAGGACTGTCGATGACTCATGCAACGACTTCCTGATTGGGATTGAAAGATTTGTCAAATCTCGAAAGGCCGTGACAAGAAATCTTGACAATTATAGTGAATTATTGTTAGCAAAAGCGTTTTCTGTAAAATGATCGAATGCTCTCTGGCCTTTTCCGCCTGGATCCCATCGTGTGCCTAACTTATAAGGTAAGAGGATCCTTGAGGAGCCGATTACTTGTGTTACGTCACCAGCAGCGGTCAGAGGAGGCTTAATAAAACATCCTTGAGCCTTCCTTCACTGCCTCCCATCGCTACTTCAACTTTGTACTTCTTTCTTTTCTCGGTTTTATCTGACCAAGCTAAACCATTTGTCTATCCCAGGATAAAACCCAATAAGAAAAAGGAAGAACGGTGGGGTTTAACCTAGTGCGAAGAGATAAACCCGCCTCTTGAGTCAAGAAAAACAGAAGCAGAGGGAGAGTTCCAAAGAACGAACCTGAATATGTAGAATTGACTGAAGCCATGAAGGGAAGCGACTTTTCGAAAGAAAGGAAGAGTTTTGAGAGAGAAGCTTATTTTGGCTCATTGATCGAACGACTGAAATAGAACCTGCTGAAAACAGAGGTGGACAAATCGAGGCGGCAGACAGAACTGAATCACCCTGAATTGGAGATGAATGCTCCATAACAGACGAACAAGTCCGGCATAAAACTTAAGTAAACAAACGCCTTCTACCAAATACATTTCATTTTCTACAGGCAGATGTAGCATCCTGAAATAACTGGTCTATCAGAGGCAATTTTCAAGCAATCTGAAAAGCAACTAAAATAATGGCAAAAATAACAGAATCGAAATAAAGAGACTACTTTAGGGATTTAAGTGATGTCGTTTACGCGTTTCCTTACAAACTGAACTGGCAGACGCGACTTCCTCTTGAGCGAATCACTTCCTCGTCCTTTTACTCCCAGAACACCACCAACACCACCTGTTGTAGGGAGATCCCGCCAGATCTCCCGACAGGCAGGCAGCCCACCGCCGCCTTCCGACTGGCACCACCCAACGATCTTCAACCCCCAATCCCCCCTACCGAAAAAAAATGCGACAGGCGCGCGCACGTACACGGACAACACACACAAACATACACGCAAAACCCTTCCTTCTAGGTGTACGTAACACGGCAAATCGTACACGAAATTTTCTCCACAAGGATAACGACTCCACTTCCATATACAGTGATAACTGTTTCTTCCGACGTGTCAGAAGAAAAGTCAAGAATAGTCACAACAAAACTGCCATGGGAAGAAAATACGCATTCTCTGCTCAAGCCTTTGCATTTTAAATAGTTGCTCTTAGATACAAACAAATTAAATCCTTGCCAACGTCACTATACTCTACTCAATGTCAAAAGCCTTAGTAGCAAATGCCTACGAATTGTTATTCCCAGCCAACGGATGAAGGTAACACTGCAGAACTTACAACGCATCTTGCAAGTTACTCTCCTGTTCCAAGAGTTTATTTTTACCCCGATTTGCAGATAAAATAAAATAAAACAAAGATGCAAATTAAAAAAATACTTGTTTCAAAGTCACTTCTCACATACGCATCCGAACAAGTACTATTATGTGCAAAAGGAATACAATACATAATTCAATACATTTCTCAACAAATATCAACTTACATACCTGGGTTCTATAATATCGAACTGGGATTTTTCAATACCCGAGTAAAAACATAAAAGTTACATGACACACATATCCTGCTAACCACAGTAATAAGAGCCGGCAGCAACAACAACAACAAACACACACACACACACAAACCTTTTTTTCGCAGAATTCTCTAAGATCTGGGAATTGGTTTAATGGCGAGGAGACCACGGATGTTGTCACTGGCAAAATCAAAACATGACTAGACAAAAAGGGGGAAAAGGAAACGCCTTACATTCTGAACGCGAATGGTTGACCACTATAAGGTCATCAACCACGAAGGTGATTTGAGGTCTTCATTAGACAGGCCTCTCATGGTCTTCAATAAAGAATAACAGTGTGTCGAAGATCCTCCCAAACACGAGACAACGACACAATACAGGGAAGAATGAGGCCCTAATTAAGCTGAAGGAGATGTTAGAAAGTTTTTCCTAGCTACATTTGATGCCGCCATAGCTGGCCATTTCCCCTTCTCGTGGTTCTGTTCATTTCTGAGATCTTCACGCTTATCGAGCCATAACGACCTTCAAATCCATTTTTGTTCTTTCCATACATAAGCATAAATAAGCAGAGATTCCTATCCTAACTAATCATCATCTTTTCCTTTTCAGTTGACCTTGCGAGTACCTTTCAGTCTCACTTTAAAGTTGTGTTATTCTATTTATTCTGGTACCTGAAGAGCAAACCCCGTTTCCTAGAGGCTGGTTCAGCTGGGACTTAGATGTCATACTTCTATGACAGGTTATTGTTGACTTCAGGGATAATTATTGGAGGATGTGGGATTAACATATAAAGGGAAAGGGAGGAAATTAGTCTGACAAATACTGAGTTTCGTCTCCCCAATCAAAATAAAGTTCTCATACCTCCTTAAGTGGAATAACGCAACTTTAAGTGAGACTAAAAGATACTTGCAAGGTCAACTGAAAAGGAAAAGATGAGGATTAGTTAGGATTAGCATCTCTGCTTATATATGGGAAGAACAAAAATGGATTTGAAGGTCGTTATGGAGCGATAAGCGTTAAAATCTCAGAAACGAAGAGAACACGAGAAGGGAAAGTGGCAGATATGGCGGTATCAAATGTAGCTACGACAGACTTTAGTATGACTAATTGAAATGTGTCTGCAGATGCGTGAAGCCACAGGAAGTAAGTTTCGCTGCGGGATCTTCGATGCGCGCGATAGGCGAGTGACATACATTTGAGGTTTACAAAAGTTCCTGATACGTTACCATAGGAGAAGGTAGGATTTTATCACCGTTTGAACTTCCTTCATGGAATCCATATCGACTATATACAAAACAAAACAAGTAAAAAATGCGCCGAAATTTCTTCTGTGCAATCGTTTTCTGTACGGCGTATAAAAAAAAGTATATCTTAGTTTAAAACAAGACCACTGAGCTGACTGACAGCTTTCCTAGGGCTGGCCCGAAGGATTAGATAATTTTACGTGGCTAGGAACCACTTGGTTCCCTAGCAACGGGACCTAAAGCTTATAGCTTATAATATTGTATGAGCAGTGGCCCATGAAACTTTCAGCCACGTGTCGGCGGTGCTCTGTCCTGTAGCGTTCCCAGACGCACGACCATGGCTAACCTACCTTAAATCAAATAAAGACTACGGAGGCTAGAGGGCTGCAATTTGGTATGTTTGATGTCTGGAGGGTGGATGACCAACACATCAATTGCAGCCCTCTAGCCTCAGTAGTTTTAAAGATCTGAGGCCGGACAGAAAAAGTTCGAAAGGACAGACAAATTGCCATCTCAGTAGTTTTCTTTTATAGAAAACTAAAATGGAACTGCTCTCTGTTTTATAATTTGGAAGAATCTGAATCCCACTTGATAAGATTTCCTTCATTCATTTCCTCAGGAATTTCGGGGCTTCCAGTGGAGAGCAGATCCACATATATTACGAATTTTTGCAATATCAAGAATTGGTGAACTGAATCAATATATTCTATGAATTACCCTAAAAAGCCATATAAGCTTAAAATTACATCATCACCATCAGTTTTATTTCAATTGTAGTCTAAATAGAAAAGTATTTAAAAGAAGTATGTACCCATGACCTGAAATAAATTCTTATTCGCCTTCACGGCGTAATAAAGCTAGTATTAACTTCCATAATCTAACTTCCAACGATTTATTTAACATGTCTAATAATTATCAAGAAAGTTGCGCTACAATTGCTAAGAAATCAGGTAGTCAGAGGGTCATTGCGTTTATAGAGGTACGCAAAATAAAGATGATTAACAATACATAATACAGTCATACACGTACACACACACATATAACATATGGTCGAAAAATCTTTATCCTTGTAGTAAAAACTGCTTTTTCTAAACGTTCTTAGCACCGTGTTTCCACCCCTTTTTTCGAGTAATGGTTAAATGGCCCAAATAAACTCGAATGAATCAGTGCATCGTAATTCACCAGATCATGAGATTCTTCGATCAAAATAGCTAACAGTTTGCCAAGCTAACCCCAACATACAACTACATGAAGCTACGTTCCAAAGTGGAGGGGCAAATTAATGAACATCTGGAAGTATTATCCCACCGAATTTCGTCATACGAATAAACATAGCAACATAACACACAAAATTAAAATAATTCAGTGACATTTCCAGTCATCTACTTTTACTGCTACCAGACACTGATATCTCCAGATGGTAAGTTGCACGTCAAAATGGGCAGCCGCTTGAAGTCTTCTCGGAATCATTTGATATCTCAGCGAGTGGGATCTGTCGAAATCTGATGACATCATCACTTCAGGTATGATACGGTTATTAATGAAGTCAGACTGCAGACGAGACTCGAAGGTAGGAAGATAAGGAGGAAGAAAACATCGCGGAGTATGATCCAGGCCTTTAGGGCAGCTGAAACAGGATATGGTCAGAAGCTGGTCGTTACTGGAATATGAAGGGGGGGGGGCGCACCCACGAACCACTAATGGGGATAAAAAGATGTCGCGCACCTGACTAAAATGGATGTAAAAGTTAAGTATATTTTAGTTTTACCAGACCATTGAATTGATTAACAGCTCCCCTAGGGCTGGCTCGAAGGATTAGATATTTTTACATGGCTAAAAACCAGTTGGTTACTTAGCAACGGGACCTACGGCTTATTGTAGGATCGGCGAACCACATCGAGGAATGAATTTCTATCACCAGAAATAAAGACCTCTGATTATGCGTTGGCAGAGCGGGGGTGTGGGGGGAGAGAGAGAGAGAGAGAGAACCGAACCCGGACCCTGGGATCGGTAGTCGAAAAATGGAGGGGTAAAAAAAGGAGGTGGGGGGGAAGGTCGGGGTTCACGCTACAGCCACTTGAAACTAAAAATTGGAAACTAAATTGACTCACGTGTCTTATCGCTGACACAAAGGATGACTCCACCTTGCATGACACCAGAGGGAAAACTACGAACCTTCACTCTGTAAAGTTGAGTGAAAATTTGTTCAAAACGGGAAGGGTGGGGGTGGGGGTGCAGCATTTTAAAAGTTATAATGCGAAATCTTAAAAAATGGAGAAAACAACTGTGGATATTCGCGAAGTAAATGGTAAGGGAAAGGAGAAAGGAAGTTCACCGCACTTTACTCGAAGGAATTTGACGTCATTGAATAATTACCACGAAACTTTTAGAAACTAAATCTTAATTAGACCAATAGATTAATGAATGCGAAGATCGAGGACAGAGCTTCAGGGGAGAGAGAGAGAGAGAGAGAGAGAGAGAGAGAGAGAGAGAGAGAGAGAGAGAGAGAGAGAGAGAGCCTCAACCTTGGTCAAAATATAGACAGGAAACAACTCAAGAAAGTAGTCTCATCAAGGCGAATACATTCAATGAAGTCGCCAATTTCACCCTTACGTGGTGAAGGTATTACAATGACCTGACAAACCATTGCAGTCTGCACGAGATACTTCTACACGAGATCAATAAAATCCCCGCCAATATGCAGACTTAAAAAAGAAATAAAAAGTCTATTGCGCACAGCATAAACAACTGGCCTTGCCTCCTCCCCCACGAATCTGTGTAATAAAATCCTGATTTTAATTGCAGGAGTAATAAAATATGATCGTGAGTAAGCTCTGACAATAATATCATCTGCATCATTTTACATGATACTAAGCAAGAGACTAAAGCAAGTCCGGAACTCGTGCGCAGTGGCAGTAAATGGGCCGTAAAATCCCTGTCTTTGTGACAAGATAATCCTGGGTAAACAAAAAGCCCGAATTTTCCAGGGACGAAAGATTATACGCAGTACTGGCGATCTTTGGATGATTTTTTTTTTCATAACGCTAAACAAATAACCTCATTCATAACTTTATACCTGGATGATTTTCCTTATTCCACCTGTTTCTGGCATCCTATCAAAATGTAATATAAATCCTATATAAAATACGAAGACAAAGGATACTGCGACAAACTGTATAATGTGTCAGATACGGTAAGATAGATCACTCTTCATGATATTCACTAACCTATATCTCACCATTCTGCTGCATCTGCAGGGCCAAAAGAAGGCACAGACATAACTATGACAGTTAAAGTAGATATAATATAGCACCACATACTTACGGAGACAAACAGTTCAAAACTTTTACAAAAACAGTGAACTAATAAATTTGAATTGTCATTTACACTTAAATCAATCGTGCCCGAGACAAAAATAGTAACGATAACAGTGAAAAAGACAACACTAACGCGAGTGATGACTTCTATTTCTGCAATATGAAGAGAGTACTACAAAACAAACGCGCGCACACGCCCACCGAGGATCATAAAAACGAGACATGGCCTAGCAATAAAAGTTATTATCCAACGGGGCTCCAAAAGCGGTCCTCCGGAGATACTGCGAAGCTTCGCGGCAACGAACGACCACAAACAACAACAGTATCTACAGAATCATCGTCATCTTTCTGACTATGATGAATGGTAGTACTACAAACACTACCTGTGAGTGCCGAGACGTTGGACTTCGAGAACAATAAAACAAGAGCAAGAGTCGAAAAGTTTGGACATCCTTCGACAACCAACTGCCTATTATTATCAGTTTAGAACTTAAGACACCTTTCCAATACACGGATACCACGCACTGGCCAAGTTGGAAAAGCATAACATGATTTATGAGAGAGAGAGAGAGAGAGAGAGAGAGAGAGAGAGAGAGAGAGAGAGAGAGAGAGAGAGAGAGGCTTCGTCATCAGCATCAGCCAAAGGAAGGTCAACCCAGAGGTCAAACGGGGGATCAAGGTTAAGCATCTAACGTAACAACTTCCCTATTTCCAATTCTCTTGGAAAGCTGAACTTGTTATGTGAGAGATAGGTCGTGATTTTCGACATTCCACGACTATTCACGTTAACTCACTGATGGTCAAGCACCAGCAGTTCAAATGAGAAAATGGCCCAAAACAAGGAGATGGCAACACAAACCTCCTGAGAGAATTGGTGATGGTACTGTACTGTACCAGGTATAAAAATGAGAATCCAAGGCTGTACACAAATGAACAGTGTTACAGAATTATTTACGGAAACGTGTATATGTACAAACACGCGTCCACGACAGAGCAAAAAATAAAAAAAAACATACATAATACAATTTCCATGTCTCTTCCTCCCATAAAATTAGTTTAAAATATTTACTCGTGTGTGCACACTATATGTGTAGGGAATGAGAAAGGACGTCACTAGAGATAGCTACTGGGTAAAACCATATTTTATTAACGCCAACTCGCTCGATGATGAAATTCAGTCACTAAGAAGTTGTTTAGCCGAGTGAAAAAAGTAGTAAATCATTACAAGCGACGTAACGTAAACAATAGAAAAAAAATAAAGGCTTGAAAATCCGTTACCTCCTGCCAATAGGCACATATTCCTCAGATAGTGAAGTCAGAGTAATACTGAGTACCACATCTCACAACAATTCAACTATAGCCTCTTTTAAACAGACAATGAAGCACTGGAATCATTAAAATAAACTATCTACCTTGACTAACTATATATATATATATATATATATATAGATATATATATATATATATATATATATATATATATTTATTTATTGTGTGTGTGTGTGTGTGTGTGGTGTGTGTGAGAAGAGAGAGAGAGAGAGAGCGAGAGAGAGAGAGAGAGAGAGAGAGAGAGAGAGAGAGAGAGAGAGAGAGAGAGAGAGAGAGAGAGAGAGAGGCTGAATCCAGCAAAGATGTCTTCTTTTTCACCACATCCTCTTTGATTGTTTAGAGCTTCCAGTTTGATGATGCTATAAAAGATTAGTACTGTTGGGGTATGTGGGTGACACAAAATAGCTAGAGAATGAGAGTTCCTTTCTTCTAGATGCAGTATTGTTAGGACTGTTGGAGCTTTCTATTGACATGGGATGGGTAATGGGTGTAAGAGAGTAATTTTCTGTGGCCATTGATAATAGGGGAGAATCTTTTTGTGCTGATGACGATGGTTGGGCATAGTCTGGGTGTGCAGGTTCTCTGCCACATATGTTGTTTCTTTGTCTGAAGACACCGAGAGAACCTCATGGGTAAATTTGGTGAAGAACCACTACTGAAATTTTAGGGTCTACTTCCCAGCATATAATTACGAGCATTCTCAAACAGTCCATCCAATGATGTCGCAAAACATCTTGAAACTAAAGCATTTGCAGTTTCTGCATCCTCTGTCAAAACTTATTCTGCTGCATGTCCCTGATTGATCACCATCAGTGCTGCATGTTCCTGGTTGATCACCATCAATGCTGCATGTCCGTCCCTGCTTCATAACCATTTGATCAAATTGGCTCAGGAGTAGCTTGGCAGCCTCTTTCATGTCTACAATCTCAAGCTCTAAGTTCTGCTACAGTGGTTTTCCAGATGTTCTCAGCTAAAAAGAATTACACATGAAATTGTGAATCCTTTCAGACCCCATCTACCGCCACATTGTATTTATTCAATTTTATTCATATAACCTTTTCCACTCACCCGTCAGGGATGAGACTGTGCCTCTTCCAAACCAACAACCATCACATAGCTCTGGTCAGTGGCTGTGGTCTTTGATGCCTTTGACTATGAAATACTTCATATTTAGCGATATCAGAAGTATACTTTGTTTGAAAATTGAATAGCATATGTGATGGTTGTTGGTTTGGAAGAAGCACAGTCTCATCCCTGACGGGTGAGTGGAGAAGGATGCATGGGTAGAGTTGCATCATTCAATGTGGAGGTAGATGGGGTCTGAATGCATTCACAATTTCATATGTAATTCTTTTTAGCTGAGAATATCTGGAAGACCACTGTAGCAAAACTTAGAGCTTGAGATTGTAGACATGGAAGAGGCCGCCAAGCTACTCCTGAGCCAATTTGATCAAATGGTTAAAGTAGTTGATGGTTATGAAGCAGGGACGGACATGCAGCATTGATGGTGATCAACCAGGAATGTGCAGCATTGATGGTGATCAACCAAGAACAAGCAGCACTGATGGTGATCAATCAGGGACATGCAGCAGAATAAGTTTTGACAGAGAATGCAGAAACTGCAAATGCTTTAGTTTCAAGATGTTTTGCGACATCATAGGATGGACTGTTTGAGAATGCTCGTAATTATATGCTGGGAAGTAGACCCTAAAATTTCAGTAGTGGTTCTTCACCAAATTTACCCATGAGGTTCTCTCGGTGTCTTCAGACAAAGAAACAACATATGTGGCAGAGAATCTGCACACCCAGACTATGCCCAACCATCATCATCAGCACAAAAAACTTATCCCCTATTATCAATGGCCACAGAAAATTACTCTCTTACACCCATTACCCATCCCATGCCAATAGAAAGCTCCCACAGTCCTAACAATACTGCATCCAGAAGAAAAGAACTCTCATTCTCTAGCTATTTTGTGACGCCCACAAACCCCAACAGTACTAATCTTTTATAGCATCATCAAACTGGAAGCTCTAAGAAACAATCAAAGAGGATGTGGGGAAATAGTCGACATCTTTGCTAGATTCACAATGAATATGGTGAGCACCGTTTAGTACACTTTGAAAATTTTCTTATTTCTAAACATTTTGTGTGCATCTACTCTAAATCAATATATTGTGTCTGGCCAATTTGTTTCACACTATGAAACAGGATATTCAATCATATTCGATCCCAAAAAACATCACTTATACTGGTCAAGGACTACTTTTCAGCTTTCGGTTATATAGCTGGTCATGACAGGTTTCAACCCAGTAGCATACCCAGGACTATCTGTATATCCATAACATCATCATCCACTGCTCAAGACTTTGTTCTACTGTATCACTGAAGTTTTTCCATTCACTAGCAAGTTTTCAGATTGCTGTCACCCTGTGCCAAGAACCCATGTACTACAACAGTTCTTGTTCCTTGCTTTCAAGTCGCTAATAAATCACCTACCAACCATCCTCATCTGAGGCTTTGCACTGGGTTTGTAAGTTACAACCTCTGTTCACTTGTTGGCAATTCATACATGGTTTCCTTCTTTGCCAACTCAAATGCTGCTGGATGGTCAACGTAACTGTCCTTGGCATTCTTATCTGCACTCTTTTATATCAACCTTAGTCTTCTAAGATTCAAGGATGAGTGTCACACATTTAATTTCAGCCCCTCAACCTTGATCAGCATCCTATATGCAAATAAGGCATGTGTTACTGTGCTAGCAGTTATCAGATGAACATACAAAAGACCTTTGTATTAATTGAATCCCTTGAAGCACTGAGCCTTTAGGCAGCGAAATAAAAATTTCTTTCTGCTTATACCTTCAATTTTTTCATATACAATGTAGGTACTGAAACTCACAAGCTGTAGAATATGGTATCAACCTTTAAAGTACTGCTTTCCAATTTTGGTCACCAACATATAGAAGTCTAGAGAGAATACAAAATGACAAATTTTTTAATCAATTTGTATTTTTCATAGCTAACAAACCTGAGGTCTTAACAATAAGATAAGTCCTCTAGCGCTAGCTGGAAACCGGCAAAACAATAAAAGACTGTGAAAACAAGGAATCTGTGGCATCTGGCAACTCCTGCATATACAAGGTAGATGTTTGGTTTTGATCAAAGGACAAGGGTCCTCAGCAAATTGTTACACTGAAAAAGTGGTCTACAAGTATTTTTAGAATAAAATTAATTTTTTTCCTAAATGAGCTCTAATAGCTGCAAATCAATATTACTGTACTGTTATATTGTGTTAAATAAAAAAAAAACCCTGATAGTATCAGACTTTTACCCTAAGAAGATCTTCATTCCCTTGAGTCTTCTCCAGCAGCTGTAACAATAACAGGAAATCTGGAAAATCTTTATAGTAACCCAGAAGAATCTGTTCTTTTCACAGTAAAACTTCATCATATAGTAAAGCTAATTCACTGCAAGACACCAATGTACTAAATTTAAAATTGACCTAAATTGAATATGCCCTTAAAACTATAACCTCAACAGACTGTAAACCTTTGTAAGCAACCCCATATATTGGTATTAAAGCATGGACAATAACGCCAGGGTCACACATTTGCAATTCAAGGATGCAGCGCATAACAGCTGAAAATTTGCAAATTACAACATCATTACGACCAAATCGCCAACAATCGCCATGAATCATTACTGAGTCGCTGAGTTTGGCACTACGCGCCAAGTGATGTAGGATCTTTGAGAATTCTAAAACATACACAGTCTGGGTACCGCCAACTGTCATGTGTTGTCATGTCACTGCACAATATGCAATGGTGTTGCCATTTCTCATAATTAGATTGTGCAAATTGTAACTTGCAATTGTGACATCCACCATCCAATATAACATCCGCCATCACTTGGTGCTCGTTGCCAACCTGTGCATCAATAATTCATGGCTATTGTTGGCAATTTGGTTGTTACATTACAATTACCAAATTTTCAGCTGTAACGCATTGCGCATCCTTGGATGACAGATGTGTGACAGAACTACTGACAATTTCTTTTTTGCGGCCCCAGGCACACAAATGATGGAGATGACTGCCAAAACCAGCCATACGATGTGCGTGTCCTTGAATCACAAATGTATAAGTGAGCCTTAAGTTGTTTTCTAGTTAAAAATTTGACTGCCTTTTTAATGAACTTATGTATATGTACTATTATCCTTGAAGAATGTAAAGAAAAACTAAAAAAAAATAAACATGTATGTACTCTATGATGTACTGTTACCAAACTGACTGCTAAATTCATGCCTTATCAGGAATGATTGATGATAGCTGAACATCATATTTTCAACATTTTTTAGCTTTCACGTGATTTTATATTGTACATTACTTTATATTATTTTAATCATTTTAACATTTTTTGCAGTTTGGCACCTTTTTTAATTGACATAGCTATTTAGAATTTGTTGCTGACCTACATAAAGATGTACAAAAAGCAAAAAAAAAAAAAAATTATATATAAGCTGGCTTTGACTAACTACCACTAACCATCTAAAACAGCCCAATTTTTAAAATTATACATAATCAACACTACTCTATAATACAGTTAATATTTTTTTTATTCTAAAAAATAAAACTGAAATGGCTCATGACAGAGGGGTAGTGTATTTTTTAAACTGCTGTGAGTACAAGAGGATTGCAAACCACTGCCATCATTGTACTATACCATATTTAGGACACTTACAGTGTGCTTTTTTCAGCCAATATAAATTGTGCACAATGTTATTTTCAGCTTCCCTTCAGCATTTACATGTGATGGTATCAACCTTTTACTTCATCTAAAACCTTTCATCTCTTTCTACATATATGTCTAACTTCTTTACCCTCACTTTACTCAATTTCCATTTTTTTTTTTTTTTTAGGGTGAGCTGTATAAGAGCCTCAAAAGGATTGTGATCTCATTCAACTAAATTATAGGTTAATAAAAACAAAGAGCGTTCCCATATGCCAAACTGCAAAACTATAAGCAAGATTTGCCAGTTCTTTCTTATTTCTGTACTACATTTATAGTATTAATTTGTTTTCTGTAATAAACAGACAGCAAGCAGTTTTCTAATTGGTCTAAATATTTTAAATTCCTTATCGCTACTTCATGCTCATAATGATTTGTGCTTAACCTGCAGTTCCCTTTTGGATACTGTTAAATACCCATGATCTCTGAGTAAGACACCTAATTGGTATATGCAAAAAAATTTAGAGACTTTCACACACAAATATAAAAGTCCTTGGTTATATGAAAACATTCACTCACGAAAACAAACTATACCAGTCACTCACAAAAACAAACTATAACAGACAAACAAAACAGGGACACACTGAAGAAAGCTTTCAAAAACCCAGTGAAATGGCCGATCATAATAAAAGCAGCTATTACACCACCACAAAAAAGATATAACTATATTAATATTTAAAGCAACCATATGTGTATAATCTTTTCTTTTCATATAAAGAATATCATAATTCATATTACTTTATGCTGCTTATGTATACACATTATACAGATCAGGTGGTTCTGATTAGTCTATACAAACATATGGGGGGGGGTAGCTAAACTATCTTTTGTGCAGCATAACTCCATGCATTTTTATGCAAGAACAATCTAGGATAACTAATAACCTAGATGCATGTTAGGTATGTCATCATTAGTTAGCTCAGCCTTTGTCTTGCCTATAAAATCAGGTACTCAGTTTATGTCATATAGTATATATTTTGCCTGGGATAAGCTACCAACCCCGCATCAAAATAACTATGCTACTCAACACCAATCCCACTGGCTTCATTACTTCATGCTATAAACTATCATAAAATAACCAAAGATAGCATAAGCCTGGCCTATTTTGCATAGCTTTAAGCTTAAAACAGGCTACCTACCCTACCCAAAGTATTAAACACTAGGCAGGTAATGGACCTAGGCTTAGCTCAGCTAGTCTAGGCAGACTTACATTAAAACGACCTGGCCAACAAAACTGATCATAATAAACCTGATGCATTGTGAGGCCTACCTAACAACCACGCTCTAGCCTTTAGGGTATTAGGCTAAACTTCGGGTTGGTCTTCAAGCTACGAATGAGGCTTAGGTTACTCACCACACACTAATCCTACAACGTTCAGGGTTCTTGATATTTGCCAGCGAGCGTAACATCCATCAACCAGTCTCGAAGCATAACACAAAAGGCCAGTTGCAGTGAAAATGTTTCAGAGGCCCCAGCCCCTTGTCTCTTTAGTCCTCATGCCCTAACGTGAAGCAGGGGACTAACTAAACATGATTTCGCATCAGCCCCAAATGCACATCTCACAACACACATAGTTACCAGTTTATTCACAAATTAACACATTAATGCGACGTAAACAGTTACAGGTAAAGCAAGACGATACGAGGAATTCTTCTCTCTTCCACTCTCACTTTTATATCATTTGTTCTAAGTAATATCGCCTTTATCATAGCACATAAATCACAGACAGCATTAAAATATTTAAATCTTCTATATTGGTGCTGTGGCAACTTTTTGGAGGGGTCAGCAGTGAGGAATGAGAAGGGTCGAGGGAAGAGGAAGGATAGGTAGTTAACCTTGAACACAAACACGACAGCTTTTCACCTCCATTGTTGACACTTCCAAAGTCCACGTGTTACAATTAGATGGCCCTTTGTAGTATGCTTCTCAGACTAAACAGGGGTTATCAACAATGTTTTTCTTTAATGGCGCATTTACTCTGCTTAAGAAACTTTTAACTTTCATTTGCATATGTTTGCTTCAATGAGCTTTTTCTCTGTGTACAGTATGAGATTGTCTAGACTGTAATGGATGCTTGTGAACACCAAGGGGCGAAATTTATTCATTTTGACCGTTGTCAGGCAATACCTGTCTAGTATTTTATAAAAGCATTTGATAAACAGTAAAGTGTGTATCATCAACAAACCCCACTCAATAACGATGAAACTGAACCACGAGTAATTGGAATGACCTAGGTGGAATCCATGTCACAAAACTATTTTCATCCCATTTCAAACGATATCGAGCTCTGTATGTCAACCACTCGGTCACTGGACAAATATCCTTTTTTTTTTTTAAGTATAACTACGCTTTGCTAATTAAATATTAATTTTGTTCTTATTTAGTGGTTACTCGTTCGAATCGCATGTGATTGCATGTGCTGTATTCAATAATAGCTCGGTTGTTAAGAGCACATGAATATGTTGCGAAAATAGACTTTTCAATGGTCTGTGACCCCTTTGAATGATAAAAATTTTTCTTCTGTACTCGATTCTTAGGAGAGTTCCTTGTAATAAAGTTTCATTTGTTTTTTATTCTTTCGGTATAAAACCTCTTGTTAACTATAAAACGTAACCTTCACTCTCTGAGTAACAGTATTTCAGTACTTTCATAACCTTATTTGCGACA